>NC_079446.1:10346143-10582723 GCF_903798145.1 Danio aesculapii
TTATTATTTGTCATTTTATTATGTTTTTGTATTGTATTATTAATATTTTCATTTATTTATGGCTTCATTATTATTTTATTTTTCCATATTGTTATTATTTTACGAATGTGTAGATTTAAGCAACACTTGCTTTCATGAGTAAGAGATAAGAGAATGTCTCCATTTTAAGGTCTGTATTTTCTTTGGATATTGTTGTGATGCAGTAATTTTCCATTGCTGTTGCTTTGTATAACAACACTTGTTGGATTTATCCTGGTTAGACAAAGTCTGAGAACTGAATCATACGCAACTAAGATTTTTCAATAAACTCTTTCTTTATCGTCATGACTTCTTCTCCTGCTTCTGCTCCCCTCTAGCATACTCAGTCGACTCCTATATTAATAGAAGATTGTTAATTTAGTTGAATACTGGTTAACTAGTGGAATACTGTTGTCTAAATACTCAGAGAAATATTATTAGCCCTCTTAAGAAACTTTATTTTCGACTGTCTACAAAACAAACTACTGTTATACAATAACTTGCCTAATTACACTAACTTGCCTAATTACCTAGTTAAGCCTTTAAATGCCACTTTAAGCTGAATACTAGTATCTTGAAAAATACCTAGTAAAATATTATGTACTGTTTTCATGGCAAAGATAAAATAAAACAGTTATTAGAAATGAGTTATTAAAACTATTATGTCGAGAAATGTGTTGAACAAATCTTCTTTCTGTTAAACAGAAACTGGGTGAAAAATATACAGGGGGGCTAATAATTCAGACTTCAACTGTATCTGTTGTGCACTGTAAAAATATGTTGCTCAACTAAATTTTTAAGCCGAACCAATTTAACTTTACAAATAACTTTAACTTGCATCAATTAAGCTGATTTAAAACATCAAGTTTAATTTAAAAAAATTAGTTAAAACTTGATTAACTTTCTAAATTATGTTAAAGTAACGTAAAAACATCAGGTGTCATGACTTTTATTATGTTTTTTTTTTTTTTACAGTGTGTTAAATCCAGTGTTGGGTGTAATTAGATACAAAAATTGTGAAATATTTAAAAATGTAAAGTACTGGATTACTTTTCATTTTTGGGTAATTTAATTAAAGTTATTAATACACTATCTGACAAAAGTCTTGTTGCCCAAATTTCAGGAACAACAAATAATAACTTGACTTCTAGTTGCTTATTTGGTATAAGAAGTGGCTTATATGAAAGGCAAAGGCCTCTAGATTACACATATTTTAACTAAATAAAATATGATCATGTTTTTAATTATTTAATTAGGGCAGTAAGGTCTGACTTTGCTGACACAAAAGTCTTGTCACTTAACAGAAATAATGTACAGTATAGAACAGGGGTCGTGGAACCTTTTTTCAGCAAAGAGCCATTTTTTATTTTTTTTATCAAATGTATTTTTTTAAAGAGCCGTTGGGGGTGTGTATATAACAAAATCTTTATTTATTAATAAACAAAACCTTTATTTATGTTCATGCACAACTCAAAAATAAACAAATATAATGCATCACAATGTATAAACAAAGGAAATTTCTAGATTTTTTTTCCTTTTTGCCATCGCCACTAATAAATGATTTACATACGAAAGGTTACCTCAGAAATGTAATTTGCTTGCCTTTTACTGGTGTCAAGATTCAAGTTAAACCACAGCATCACATATGCGCATTGGTTAAAAAGTCCTTTTATTGTAAACTGAGTTCTTATTCATTTTGATGTAAAAATACAATAAAAACGGAATTGTAATTGTATTTTCAATAGGAAACTGATTTCTAGTGACAGTTATAATTTTAAACTTTAACTTTAAAATATTATTGAAGAGAGACAGCTGGAGAGCCACATATTTTTGATTAAAGAGCCACATGTGGCTCCTGAGCTATAGGTTCCCTACCCCTGGTAAGAATATAAAGTCATAGTGCAGTGGAATAAGAATTAATATAGTGTCTGACTCCCATGAGCTTGGACGACTGTATCCATACATCTCTGCAATGACTCGAATAACTCATTAATAAAGTCATCTGGAATGGCAAAGAAAGCGTTCTTGCAGGACTCCCAGAGTTCATCAAGATTCTTTGGATTCATCTTCAATGCATCCTCCTTCTTACCCCAGACATGCTCAATAATGTTCATGTCTGGTGACTGGCCTGGCCATTCATAGAGCCCCTTGACCTTTTGCTTTCAGGAACTTTGATGTGGAGGCTAAAGTATGAGAAGGAGCGCTATCCTGCTGAAGAATTTGCCCCCCTCCTGTGGTTTGTAATGTAATGGGCAGCACAAATGTCTTGATACCTCAGGCTGTTGATGTTGCCATACACACTGCAGATCTCTCACATGTCCCCATACTGAATGTAACCCCAAACCATGATTTTTCCTCCACCAAACCAGACCGAATTCTATGAGAATCTTAGGGTTATGCAGGTTCCAAAAGGTCTTCTGCAGTATTTGTGATGATTGGGATGCAGTTCAACAGATAAGTTCAAAAATCTACCTTCTGACACTTTTCCAAATGATCAACTAGAAGTCAAGTTATTATTTGTTGCTCTTACAACTGGGAACGATGACAAGACATTTGTCAGGTAGTGTAAGTTACTTGCTTTAATTAACGTACATATATTCAACAGTTCTGATTAAATCAATTCAGAGAAGCACAGTAAACTCTGATCAATTATCAACTGCATAAACTTAAGGATAAAATTAACTCAGAAATTAGTTAAAGATAATATATAAGGTATAAATTCAGAGTAGCTGTAAATTGTAAATATATAATTTGTGTTATTCAGTTATTTTGCAATTATTTATATTATTATATTATTTATGTTCAACCAAAGATAGATGTTAACCCTGATTGTCCAACAACTGCATATGCTTAAGGAAAAAAATTAAAAAAAAATGTATGCCAATGTATGATGTGTATGAGATATGGTGTCATTACATTGAAATCGATATATTGTTTAAATTTTAAGTGTAATTTTTTTAAACAAATCGAAACAATCTCATTTGTCCCATATAAAAACAAGAATTTAATTGTAAAAATTGTTTAATAATAAACTTTCATTTGTATTGTAAATACCATGAGATTTATGTGGATTAGTATTTAGTCAAGTAATTGAATTACTTGTTGAGTTACAGAGTTTCTTCTAAGATAAAGTAGTTAGAGAAGTCAATTGTGAAGATGTTATTAGTAATTAATTACATCATCACAATTGTATTAAGTTATTGAAGTAACATACCAAACACTGGTTACATCGGTAGGAAATTAGATGATGGTAAATACCAAAACAGTATAGATGTGAAGACATCGGTAGACCGGCGAAAAGTCCACCAGATCCTGAGCAGTCAAGACCTTTAAAAGAAAAAAGAAAAAAAGATATGATAATTATCGAAACAAAATGAAGCAAATTTGATAGTAATGAATGTTACTGAACAGTGATGCTTCAGCCCTTTATGACATTTTAAATAGTGTTGATTTCTTCAATCAGTTATTTAACTTAAGTTAATTAAGTTATTTTCTCAAACAGACTGCTGTTTATACTTTGTATTAACATGCATTTCCCAATGTGTCTCTAGTTAGCGAGTAAATTTGTTTGCACACACATAAAATAATAAAGAAACAATTTAAAGGGATAGTTCACCTAAAACTGAAATTTCTGTCATTTTTTCTGTACTAATCCTTCCCTCGTCACGAACCTGTTTCGCTTTCCTTCTTCTGTTAACACCAAAAAATGCTGAAAACCTGTAACCATTGACCTACTATGGAAGTCAGTGGTTACAGGTTGCCAACATTCAATTCAATTCAATTCACCTTTATTTGTATAGCGCTTATACAATGTAGATTGTGTCAAAGCAGCTTCACATAAAAGGTCATAGTAAATTGGAACAGTGTAGTTCAGTTTTTAGTGTTTAAATTCAGTTCAGTTTAGCTCAGTTCAGTGTGGTTTAATCATTCTTCAAAACATCTTTTTTGTTCAAATCAAGAAAGGAACTTATGGAATCATGTGAGGGAAAGTAAATAATGAGTAAATTTTTATTTCTGAGTGAACTATGCCTTTAATCATTCTTATTTAGAAAACACTACCATTAAAATGTATTTTATATAAAAATTAAAACGTGTAATAAAAGTATAATACACACACACATACATACATGCTACAAACATACATGCATACAATCATAAACACACTCCTGTGCTTGTGTGTGTTTAACTTTAACTGTTTAAACAATTGTTTTAGAATAAAATATTTCAGTTAGTTCTAATATTTCAATAAATCTAAATATTTTCACCCTGTACCAACATGTTGATACCGCACAACCAGGCTCATGAAAAGTGCTATGAAAGAAATTAAGGAAACTCTAAATGTCCTGAAAATGTTGCAGTGGAGGTCATACCTCCTCATCCATCTCCTCTTCCTCTGCTGTGTCTGTGCTCAGGCCGTTGTGATGGAGGGGCGTACGGCCATTCAGTCCATACAGAGGTTTGGCACAACTCAGAGTGACCTGCTTCTGAACTGCACTGTTGAACGTACGGTGCTGCTGAGCCTGATGGAAAGAAGACCAACAATCATTTCAACAGACTACAATACTAGCCTTGTCGTACACTAATGGGTTTGGAAATTTAGAGTTATATTTGCTATGTGTGCTACAAAAAACACTTTAGGTGTGTATCATGCAGGTGGAGTGATTTGACAAACCAGACCCTATTATAAGCACCCCATAACTTTGTAAAGCATTGTGCAATTCTGAGAGTGCTCCACACCAGTTAGTGGGCTTGTCAAAAAATCCTTTCCGTATGATCTGGAAAAAAAACCTTATACTCATAGCATTTATATAGTGCTACTCTCTGATGATTTGAAGTGCTTCTGTTATCCTCACTTGTAAGCAGTTTGCATGCAGATATCTGTAAACAACATTTAAAATCACATATGCTCACATTTGTTAGTTAGGATTCTTACTTTTAGCTTTTAAAACCTAAAAGAAAACAACACTGATCAAAACAAAACAAAAAACGAATAGAGATCAAATGAGACAGACAAATTAAAACAAAACCACACAAAACAAATAGAGATGAAATGAGACAAACAAAACAAAAAACTAAACGAGACATAACAAAATGAGACAAAACAAAACGAGATAAAACAAAACAAAGTGAGACAAAATGAAACAACACAAAATGACGTAAAATGAGACAAGACAAAACCAAACAAGACAAATCAAAACAAAATGAGACATGACATAAAACAGAAAACAAAACGAGATAAAACAAACCAAAACAAAACGAGACAAAACAAAACAAAATAAAGCAAAGCAAAACAAAGCAAAACAAAACAAAAAAGACAAAACAAAATGAGACAAAACAAGACAGAACAAGGCAAGACAAAAACCAAAACAAAACAAGATGAGACAAGACAAAACAAGATGAGACAAGGCAAAACAAGATGAGACGAGGCAAGGCAAGGCAAGGCAAGGCAAAACAAGACAAGACAAGACAATACGAGACAAAACAAGACAAAACAAGACGAAGCAAAATTAGACGAGACGAGACAAAATGAGAAAAAAGAGACCAAAAAACAAGACAAACACAAAAAACGAGACAAAACAAAATGAAACAAAACAAGACAAAACAAAATGAGACAAAACAAAACAAAATGAGACAAGGCAAAAAAAGACGAGACGAGGCAAAACGAGACAAGGCAAGACAAGACAAGACAAGACAAGACAAGACAAGACAAGACAAGACAAGACAAGACGAGACGAGACAAGACAAGACAAGACAAGACCAGACGAGACATGTCAAGACAAGATGAAATGAGACAAGACAAGACGAGACCAGACGAGACATGTCAAGACAAGACGAAATGAGACAAGACAAGACGAGACATGTGAAGACAAGACGAAACGAGACAAGACAAAACGAGACAAGTCAAAACAAAACAAAATGAGATGAAACAAAACAAAATGGCACAAAATGAGACAAGACAAGAAAAAAACCAAACAAGACAAATCAAAACAAAATGAAACATAACAAAACAGAAAACAAAACTAAATGAGACAAAATGAAACAAAACAAGACAGAACAAGGCAAAACAAAAAACGAAATAAGATGAGACAAAACAAAGCGAGACAAAACAAGACAAAATGAGACTAGACAAGGCAAGACAAAACAAAATGCGACAAAAACAAGACAAGGCAAGGCAAGACAAGACAAAAAAACAAGACAAAACAAAACAAAACTAAATGAGACAAAACAAAACAAAAAACAAAACAAATGAGATGAAATTAACAAGATGAAAGCATATGAAACAAAAATCCCACCTGTCTCATTGCGGTTTCTCCAATCTTATCTGAGTGCTTTCGGATGCTCTCCAAGAAGTCTTTTAGGTCAGACATGGAGATCTCTTTAATCTCCTCTCTGAGTTTTGGGAGCATCTCAGCCATAATCTGGCAGAACCTGTACTGGCTCACTCTGGGAATATAAATGTTTTCTAGCTGCTCCATGGTTTTCAATGCAGAGTAATATCTGAAATGAAAAGAGTTAAAGTCAGTCACCACATTAATAGTTTCAAAACTAGAAAACAAATATCCGAGTAATAAAATAGGTTTTAAGATGCACCTTCATTTTGACATTCCATTTTGAGATATCCATTAATGTTTTACCTCTGAGGAGAGTTTTAACAACTTTATTTTACCATCAGTTTTTAGTTTAGATGTATTTTATTAAACTCTCATTTTACAAGTCCTCTACAGTTAAACAGTTGAGCTGAACCATCTATAAATCTAATCAGCCAATCACCAGGCAGAAGTACTTTTGGTGCAGCTTAGCAAAGAGTAATCAAATCGAATTAAACAATTATTACGCCAAAAGGAGAGTATAGTTCCTAACAAGTTCCTCCCTCCTTTTGACCTAGAAAATGGCAACTTTTCCCATCTGTCTTCTTTCATAATGAAACTACAGAAGAGCCAAACTTTAAATAGGAAAATTATAGATTTTTTTTCCTCTGCTAATGGTCTAATCTGATTCAATGATCTATGCTAAGCTAAGCTAAGCTAAAAGTGCCCCGCCAGACCCAGAGATCATCTAAATAGATTCAACAATGGTAAAAGTCTACTAAATTGTATTTAGGGAGTTAAAATCAACTTATTTCCAACAAAATTGTTATTTTAATGTTATGTCAGTTCATTGTTATGACGCGTGTGGTTGAGAGCTGAACTGCAACAATAATACCACAACACACATTGGGCGCATGAGGTGTTTGAAAATGCTAAAAAAATATTTTACTTTATTACACCACCTAATAACAGAAGATTTTTGGCCTATCTCTTACATGAAAACAGCATTTCAGTGGCCTGAAAATGCACAATTTAAGTAAAAGTGAATTTAAAAAACCCTTCATGTAAACGACAAAAAAGTGAATGAGTCAAAATGGTCATATCACGTGCGTATGTTTTACACGTTCATACGCATGTGCACTTGACAACCAAATAAACAATAGCGGATTACAAGATAGTCACTAAGAGTTTATTTACAAAGTGACATTGTCAACTACTGAGCGAGTATAAAGAATACAGTGTTTTAGTCACAATCGGTTTCTGCCCACGGTCATGGAAAGTAGTAAAAACATCACTGAAAGAGACAATGTGACTCCAGGGTTTCAACCATAATTATATTTACTGACCGGAATGTTTTTTGTTTGGAAAAAAGTGTTTTATTTATAATTACCACCATTTAGGATGATTATTTCCCTGTTACCTGACAGGTTTTGAATACCGAGTGGCTTTCCTGAGGTAAATGTAATGTGTTACATGACAGTTTACAAGAGGTTTTATTGATGTCAATCTGAAGCTAAAACACAGGTTTCCTTTCAACATATCTTCAAATGCTCATTCGTGGTATTATAATAATAATAATAATAATAATAATAATAATAATAATAAAATAAATAAATAAAATAATAATAATAATAATAATAATAATAAAATTAATAATAATAATAATAAAATAACAATGAAATTATAATAATTAAAATAATAATAATAATAATAAAAATAAATAATATAATAATAATAATAATAATAATAATAATAACTAGATATTAAAGTTTGAGGACAAACTTTATGGTGGCTTGAAAAGCCGAGTCTGAATTAGCATTTTTTTAGCATGAATTAGCAAGTAACTAGCATGATTCCAACATAAATTAGCATGTAACTAGCATGATTCTAGCATGAATTAGCATGTTACTAGCATGTTTCTAGCATGAATTAGCATGATTCTAGCATGAATTAGCATGTTACTAGCATGTTTCTAGCATGAGTTAGCATGTTACTAGCATGTTTCTAGCATGAATTAGCATGTTACTAGCATGATTCTAGCATGAATTAGCATGTTACTAGCATGTTTCTAGCATGAATTAGCATGTTACTAGCATGTTTCTAGCATGATTTAGCATGTTACTAGCATGTTTCTAGCATGAATTAGCATGTTACTAGCATGATTCTAGCATGAATTAGCATGTTACTAGCATGTTTCTAGCATGAATTAGCATGTTACTAGCATGTTATTAGCATGATTGTAGCATGAATTAGCATGTTTCTAGCATGAATTAGCATGTTATTAGCATGATTCTAGCATGAATTAGCATGTTACTAGCATGATTCTAGCATGAATTAGCATGTTACTAGCATGTTTCTAGCACGAATTAGCATGTTACTAGCATGTTTCTAGCATGATTTAGCATGTTATTAGCATGATTCTAGCATGAATTAGCATGTTTCTAGCATGAATTAGCATGTTATTAGCATGATTCTAGCATGAATTAGCATGTTACTAGCATGATTCGAGCATGAATTAGCATGTTTCTAGCATGAATTAGCATGTTACTAGCATGATTCTAGCATGAATTAGCATGTTACTAGCATGATTCTAGCATGAATTAGCATGATTCTAGCATGAATTAGCATGTAACTAGCATGATTCTAGCATGAATTAGCATGTTACTAGCATGATTCTAGCATGAATTAGCATGTAACTAGCATGATTCTAGCATGGATTAGCATGTAACTAGCATGATTATAGCATGAATTAGCATGTTACTAGCATGTTTCTAGCATGAATTAGCATGTTATTAGCATGATTCTAGCATGAATTAGCATGTTACTAGCATGATTCTAGCATGAATTAGCATGTTACTAGCATGTTTCTAGCATGAATTAGCATGTTACTAGCATGATTCTAGCATGAATTAGCATGTTACTAGCATGTTTCTAGCATTAATTAGCATGTTACTAGCATGTTTCTAGCATGAATTAGCATGTTATTAGCATGATTCTAGCATGAATTAGCATGTTTCTAGCATGAATTAGCATGTTATTAGCATGATTCTAGCATGAATTAGCATGTTACTAGCATGATTCTAGCATGAATTAGCATGTTACTAGCATGTTTCTAGCATGAATTAGCATGTTACTAGCATGATTCTAGCATGAATTAGCATGCTACTAGCATGATTCTAGCATGAATTAGCATGTTACTAGCATGATTCTAGCATGGATTAGCATGTTACTAGCATGATTCTAGCATGAATTAGCATGTTACTAGCATGTTTCTAGCATGAATTAGCATGTTACTAGCATGATTCTAGCATGAATTAGCATGTTACTAGCATGATTCTAGCATGAATTAGCATGTTACTAGCATGATTCTAGCATGTTACTAGCATGTTTCTAGCATGAATTAGCATGTTATTAGCATGTTTCTAGCATGAATTAGCATGTTGTTAGCATGATTCTAGCATGAATTAGCATGTTTCTAGCATGAATTAGCATGTAACTAGCATGATTCTAGCATTAATTAGCATGTAACTAGCATGTTACTAGCATGATTCTAGCATGAGTCAGCTTGTTTCTAGCATTAATTAGCATGTTGTTAGCATGATTCTAGCATGAATTAGCATGTTACTAGCATGACTAGCATGTCACTATTGTGTTGCTAGCACCTTTCTAGCAAGATTAGCATGTCAGTAGGATGTTAAAACTGTTAGCGTGTGTTAGAATAGCTAGTCACAGTCTCTGGGACAGTTGCTAGGGTGCTGAAATTGGTTGCTAGGGAGTGGCTAGTAAGTTTAAAGGTAATCAGTGATTGGCTGCTGGCTAGACTGAGTTGAATGAGGCCAGACTCTAGTCTGTAGGACAGTCTGATGCAGAGTTATAAGCTCACAAAGGTTGATCCAATGTTAAGTAAATGGGAGTCTTTTACAATGGAAGTCTATGGGACAGTTGCTAGGGTGCTGTAAGTGGTTGCTAGGGAGTGGCTAGTAAGTTAAAAAGTCATCAGTTATTGGCTGCTGGCTAGACTGAGTTAAATGAGTCCAGTTAGAAGTCTGTAGGACAGTCTGATGCAGAGTTATGAGCTCACGAAGTTTGACCCAATGTTAAGTCAATGGGACTTTTGGGATTTTTCTGGGTCGTTTTTCAGAAAACCCAAGGTCGGATCAGTTAGAAAAGATATAGCAACCCGAGTCAGACCAGTTCGAAGGTTTGACGAAAGTTTGAAGTATGTAGCTTGAAAGGCCTAGGAGGAGATACACTTAGAAATTAGTCTCAGAAGAAGAAGAAGAAGAAGAAGAAGAAGAATAACTAGATATTAAAGTTTGAGGACAAACTTTATGGTGGCTTGAAAAGCCGAGTCTAAAAGTTTGAAGTCGTTTTAAAGTGTAAATAACTGAAGCAGTTTTTATGAAGTTTGAAACAGTCGGCATAGATAAGTACATTTATGTTAGCATGTTTCTAGTATAGATTGGCATGTTTCTTGGTAGGCAGTTGCAAGGTTGTTCTAAGTGCTTGCTAAGGTGTTGCTAGGCGGTTGCTAAGTTGTTGCTAGGTTGTTGCTAAGGTGTTGCAAGGTGGTTGCTAAGGTGTTGCTAGGTGGTTGCTAGGTGGTTGCTAAGTTGTTGCTAGGCGGATGCTATGGTATTCTAGGTCATTGTTAAGGTGTTGCTAGGTGGTTGCTAGGGTGTTCTGAGTGGTTGCTAAGGCGTTGCTAGGTTGTTGCTAGGCAGTTGCTAAAGTATTATGAGTGGTTGCTAGGCAGTTGCTAACATAAATTAGCATGATTCTAGCATGAATTAGCATGTTACTAGCATGATTCTAGCATGAATAACCTTGTTACTAGCATGATTCTAGCATGAATTAGCATGTTACTAGCATGTTTCTAGCATGAATTAGCATGTTACTAGCATGATTCTAGCAAGAATTAGCATAATGTTAGCATGTTTCTAGCATGAATTAGCATGTTACTAACATATTTCTAGCATGAATTAGCATGTTATTAACATGATTCTAGCATGAATTAGCATGTTACTAGCATGTTTCTAGCATGAATTAGCATGTTTCTAGCATGAATTAGCATGTTACTAGCATGGTTCTAGAATGAATTAGCATGTTACTAGCATGATTCTAGCATGAATTAGCATGTTACTAGCATGTTTCTAGCTTGAATTAGCATGTTATTAGCATGATTCTAGCATGAATTAACATGTTACTGGCATGATTATAGCATGAATTAGCATGTTACTAGCATGATTCTAGCATGAATTAGCATGTTATTAGCATGATTCTAGCAGGAATTAGCATGTAACTAGCATGATTCTAGCATGAATTAGCATGTTACTACTATGTTTCTAGCATGAGTTAGCATGTTGTTAGCATGATTCTAGCATGAATTAGCACGAATTAGCATGATTCTAGCATGATTATAGCATGAATTACCATGTTACTAGCATGTTTCTAGCATGAATTAGCATGTTGTTAGCATGATTCTAGCATGAATTAGCATGTAACTAGCATGATTCTAGCATGAATTAGCATGTTACTAGCATGTTTCTAGCATGAATTAGCATGATTCTAGCATAAATTAGCATGTTACTAGCATGATTCTAGCATGAATTAGCATGTTCCTAGCATGATTCTAGCATGAATTAGCATGTAACTAGCATGATTCGAGCATGAATTAGCATGTTACTAGCATTTTTCTAGCATGAATTAGCATGTTACTAGCATGATTCCAGCAAGAATTAGCATGTTGTTAGCATGTTACTAGCATGAATTAGCATGTTACTAGCATATTTCTACCATGAATTAGCATGTTATTAGCATGATTCTAGCATGAATTAGCATGTTACTAGCATGTTTCTAGCATGAATTAGCATGTTTCTAGCATGAATTAGCATGTTACTAGCATGTTTCTAGCATGAATTAGCATGTAACTAGCATGGTTCTAGCATGAATTAGCATGTAACTAGCATGATTCTAGCATGAATTAGCATGTTACTAGCATGTTTCTAGCATGAATTAGCAGGATTCTAGCATGAATTAGCATGTTACAAACAAGTTTCTAGCATGAATTAGCATGTTACTAGCATGTTTCTAGCATGAATTAGCATGTTACTAGCATGATTCTGGCATGAATTATCATGTTACTAGCATGTTTCTAACATGAATTAGCATGTTACTAGCATGTTTCTAGCATGAATTAGCATGTTACTAGCATGATTCTAGCATGAATTAGCATGTTATTAGCATGTTTCTAGCATGTTACTAGCATGATTCTAGCACGAATTAGCATGTTACTAGCATGATTCTAGCATGAATTAGCATGATTCTAGCATGAATTAGCATGTTACTAGCATGATTCTAGCATGAATTAGCATGTTACTAGCATGAATCTAGCATGGATTAGCATGTAACTAGCATGATTCTAGCATGAATTAGCATGTTACTAGCATGTTTCTAGCATGAATTAGCATGTTATTAGCATGAATTAGCATGTTACTAGCAAGATTCTAGCATGAATTAGCATGTTACTAGCATGTTTCTAGCATGAATTAGCATGTTACTAGCATGATTCTAGCATGAATTAGCATGTTTCTAGCATTAATTAGCATGTTGCTAGCATGTTTCTAGCATGTTTCTAGCATGTTATTAGCGTGATTCTAGCATGAATTAGCATGTTTCTAGCATGAATTAGCATGTTATTAGCATGATTCTAGCATGAATTAGCATGTTACTAGCATGATTCTAGCATGAATTAGCATGTTACTAGCATGATTCTAGCATGAATTAGCATGTTGCTAGCATGATTCTAGCATGAATTAGCATGTTATTAGCATGATTCTAGCATGATTTAGCATGTTACTAGCATGATTCTAGCATGAATTAGCATGTTACTAGCATGATTCTAGCATGGATTAGCATGTTACTAGCATGAATTAGCATGTTACTAGCATGTTTCTAGCATTAATTAGCATGTTACTAGCATGATTCTAGCATGTTACTAGCATGTTTCTAGCATGAATTAGCACGTTACTAGCATGAATTAGCATGTTGTTAGCATGATTCTAGCATGAATTAGCATGTTTCTAGCATGAATTAGCATGTAACTAGCATGATTCTAGCATTAATTAGCATGTAACTAGCATGTTACTAGCATGATTCTAGCATGAATCAGCTTGTTTCTAGCATGAATTAGCATGTTGTTAGCATGATTCTAGCATGAATTAGCATGTTACTAGCATGACTAGCATGTCACTATTGTGTTGCTAGCACCTTTCTAGCAAGATTAGCATGTCAGTAGGATGTTAAAACTGTTAGCGTGTGTTAGAATAGCTAGTCACAGTCTCTGGGACAGTTGCTAGGGTGCTGAAATTGGTTGCTAGGGAGTGGCTAGTAAGTTTAAAGGTAATCAGTGATTGGCTGCTGGCTAGACTGAGTTGAATGAGGCCAGACTCTAGTCTGTAGGACAGTCTGATGCAGAGTTATGAGCTCACAAAGGTTGATCCAATGTTAAGTCAATGGGAGTCTTTTACAATGGAAGTGTATGGGACAGTTGCTAGGGTGCTGTAAGTGGTTGCTAGGGAGTGGCTAGTAAGTTAAAAAGTCATCAGTTATTGGCTGCTGGCTAGACTGAGTTAAATGAGTCCAGTAAGAAGTCTGTAGGACAGTCTGATGCAGAGTTATGAGCTCACAAAGTTTGACCCAATGTTAAGTCAATGGGACTTTTGGGATTTTTCTGGGTCGTTTTTCGGAAAACCCAAGGTCGGATCAGTTAGAAAAGATATAGCAACCCGAGTCAGACCAGTTTGAAGGTTTGACGAAAGTTTGAAGTATGTAGCTTGAAAGGCCTAGGAGGAGATACACTTAGAAATTAGTCTCAGAAGAAGAAGAAGAATAACTAGATTATTAAAGTTTGAGGACAAACTTTGAGGCTGGCTTGACAAAGCCTTGGTAATAGTTTATTTAGTTTAAACAGTTTTAAAATGTATATATTTAAAATAGATAGATAGATAGATAGATAGATAGATAGATAGATAGATAGATAGATAGATAGATAGATAGATAGATAGATAGATAGATAGATAGATAGATAGATAGATAGATAAAATAGTGTGAAAAAGGTTAGATAGATGAATTAGCATGTTATTAGCCTGATTCTAGCATGAATTAGCATGTTTTTAGCATGACTTTAGCATAAATTAGCATGTTACTAGCATGATTCTAGCATGAATTAGCATGCTACTAGCATGATTCTAGCATGAATTAGCATGTTACTAGCATGATTCTAGCACGAATTAACATGTTATTAGCATCATTCTAGCACGAATTAGCATGTTTCTAGCATGATTCTAGCACGAATTAGCATGTTATTAGCATGGTTCTAGCATGAATTAGCATGTTACTAGCATGATTCTAGCATGAATTAGCATGTTACTAGCATGGTTCTAGCATGAATTAGCATGTTATTAGCATGGTTCTAGCATGAATTAGCATGATTCTAGCATGATTCTAGCATGAATTAGCATGTTACTAGCATGATTCTAGCATGAATTAGCACGTTACTAGCATGATTCTAGCATGAATTAGCATGTAACTAGCATGATTCTACCATGAATTAGCATGTTACTAGCATGAATTAGCATGTTACTAGCATGATTCTAGCATGAATTAGCATGTTACTAGCATGATTCTAGCATGAATTAGCATGCTACTAGCATGATTCTAGCATGAATTAGCATGTTACTAGCATGATTCTAGCATGCATTAGCATGTTACTAGCATGATTCTAGCATAAATTAGCATCGTTTTAGCATGAATTAGCATGTTACTAGCATGATTCTAGCATGAATTAGCATGTTACTAGCATGATTCTAGCATGAATTAGCATGTTACTAGCATGATTCTAGCATGAATTAGCATGATTCTAGCATGAATTAGCATGTTACTAGCATGATTCTAGCATGAACTAGCATGTTACTAGCATGATTCTAGCATGAATTAGCATGTTATTAGCATGATTCTAGCATGATTCTAGCATGAATTAGCATTGTTCTAGCATGATTCTAGCATGAATTAGCATGTTACTAGCATGATTCTAGCATGAATTAGCATCGTTCTACCACGAATTAGCATGTAACTAGCATAATTCTAGCATGAATTAGCATGTTACTAGCATGATTCTAGCATGAATTAGCATGTTACTAGCATGATTCTAGCATGAATTAGCATGTTACTAGCATGATTCTAGCATTAATTAGCATCGTTTTAGCATGAGTTAGCATGTTACTAGCATGATTCTAGTATGAACTAGCATGTTACTAGCATGATTCTAGCATGAATTAGCATGTTACTAGCATCGTTCTAGCATGAATTAGCATCGTTCTAGCATGAATTAGCATGTTATTAGCATGACTCTAGCATGAATTAGCATGTTCTTAGATAGATAGATAGATAGATAGATAGATAGATAGATAGATAGATAGATAGATAGATAGATAGATAGATAGATAGATAGATAGATAGATAGATAGATAGATAGATAGATAGATAGATAAAACAGTTTGAAAAAGGATAGATAGATAGATAGATAGATAGATAGATAGATAGATAGATAGATAGATAGATAGATAGATAGATAGATAGATAGATAGATAGATAGATAGATAGATAGATAGATAGATAGATAGATAAAACAGTTTGAAAAAGGATAGATAGATAGATAGATAGATAGATAGATAGATAGATAGATAGATAGATAGATAGATAGATAGATAGATAGATAGATAGATAGATAGATAGATAGATAGATAGATAGATAGATAAAAACAGTTGATAGATAGATAGATAGATAGATAGATAGATAGATAGATAGATAGATAGATAGATAGATAGATAGATAGATAGATAGATAGATAGATAGATAGATAGATAGATAGATAGATAAAACAGTTTGAAAAAGGATAGATAGATAGATAGATAGATAGATAGATAGATAGATAGATAGATAGATAGATAGATAGATAGATAGATAGATAGATAGATAGATAGATAGATAGATAGATAGATAGATAGATAGATAGATAGATAGATAGATAAAAACAGTTTGAAAAAGGATAGATAGATAGATAGATAGATAGATAGATAGATAGATAGATAGATAGATAGATAGATAGATAGATAGATAGATAGATAGATAGATAGATAGATAGATAGATAGATAAAAACAGTTGATAGATAGATAGATAGATAGATAGATAGATAGATAGATAGATAGATAGATAGATAGATAGATAGATAGATAGATAGATAGATAGATAGATAGATAGATAGATAGATAGATAGATAAAAACAGTTTGAAAAAGGATAGATAGATAGATAGATAGATAGATAGATAGATAGATAGATAGATAGATAGATAGATAGATAGATAGATAGATAGATAGATAGATAGATAGATAGATAGATAGACAGATAGATAGATAGATAGATAGATAGATAGATAGATAGATAGATAAAACAGTTTGAAAAAGGATAGATAGATAGATAGATAGATAGATAGATAGATAGATAGATAGATAGATAGATAGATAGATAGATAGATAGATAGATAGATAGATAGATAGATAGATAGATAGATAAAAACAGTTTATAGATAGATAGATAGATAGATAGATAGATAGATAGATAGATAGATAGATAGATAGATAGATAGATAGATAGATAGATAGATAGATAGATAGATAGATAGATAGATAGATAGATAGATAGATAGATAGATAGATAGATAGATAGATAAAAACAGTTTATAGATAGATAGATAGATAGATAGATAGATAGATAGATAGATAGATAGATAGATAGATAGATAGATAGATAGATAGATAGATAGATAGATAGATAGATAGATAGATAGATAGATAGATAGATAGATAGATAGATAGATAGATAGATAAAGCTCACCCATAAGTATGACAGTCTGATGAAAAGCTATGAGGTCACAAAGTTTGATCTAATGTTAAGTCAATTACAAGTCTTTTGCAATGGAAGACTATGGGACAGTTGTTGCTAGGGTGCAGTATCTGGTAGTTAGGGTGTGGCTAGGAAGTTAAAAGCTCATCAGTGATTGGCAGTTTGGTAGTCTGAGTTAAATGAGCTTAGCCATAAGTCTGTATGACAGTCTGATGCAGAGTTTTGAGCTCTCAGAGTTTGATTCAATGTTAAGTCAATGGCAGTCTTTTGCAATGGAAGTCTATGGGACAGTTTCTAGGGTCCAAAAGTGGTTGCTAGGGTGTGGCTAGAAAGTTTAAAGGTGATCAGTCATTGGCAGATTGATAATCTGAGTTAAATGAGCCCAGTTAGAAGTCTGTGCGACAGTCTGACGCAGAGTTATGAGCTCACAAAGTTTGATCCTATGTTAAGTCTATGGGATTTTTCCGGTGGTCCCGGGACGTTTTTCGGAAAACCGAAAGTCGGATCAGTCGGAAAAGATATAGCAACGCGAGTCAGAATAGTTTGGAGGTCTGACCCGAGTTTGATGGTCGTAGCTTTAAAGGCCTAGGAGGAGATAGGTTGTGAAATTTAGTCTCAGAAGAATAATAAAAAAAAAAATAATAATAATAAGTTTAAGAAGGATTTCAGTAGTCTGGCTTGCTACACAAGCCAGCCTAATAATAAGTTTAAGATAGATAACAATATGCTGGCTTTTCAAGCCACCATAATAATAAGTTTAAGATAGATAACAGTATGCTGGCTTTTCAAGCCACCATAATAATAATAATAATAATAATAATAATAAAATAATAATAAAAAATAAATAAAATAATAATAATAATAAAATAATAATAAAAAAATAAATAAAATAATAATAATAATAATAATAATAATAATTCCTTACATTTATATAGCGCTTTTCTGGACACTCAAATCGCTTTACACATTTTGGGGGGAATCTCCTCATCCACCACCAGTGTGCAGCATCCACCTGGATGACACAACAGCAGCCATATTGCACACCAGCGGATTGGTGGAGAGGAGACAGAGTGATGAAGTGATGATTGTGATGATTATGATATGGGGATGGTTAGGAGGCCATGACAGAGGCCAGTGGGCAATTTTGTTAAACCCCTACTCTTTTTTGAAAGATATCTTGGCATTTTTAACAACCAAAGAGAGTCAGGACCTCGTTTTAACATCTTATCCAAAAGACGGTGCTCACTGAGCAGTATAGAGCCCCCATCAATATACTGGAGCGTTAGGATCCACACAGACTGCAGATTGAGTGCCCCCTGCTGGTCTCACTAACACCACTTCAGGCAGCAACCTAGGTTTCCCATATGATCCAGGTAGTGACCAGTCGCAGCGCTGCTTAGCTTCAGTGGGCAACCATGTGAGAGTTGCAGAGAGCTAGCTGCTGGTGATAGCTAGTGTTTATCCTGCAATCACACTGACACTGCCAATCACAAACATCAGAACTGGCCTGACTTGTTCAATAATGTGATTGGATGGTAATTTTGTTTTTCATAGTATAGTATTACATGACTGGTCATCAATGGGTAGGCTATTTTGGAAGACAGTAGCATAGCTTACAAAGTGACATCATCAACTATTGGCCAGGACTCCATAATACAGTATTTTTTTTGCCATTTTTGCGGATACATATCTGTGCCTCACTTGACACCTTCCAATCTCAAGGCCCATAAAGGTAGTGAAAACATCACTGAATTAGTCCATGTGACCCCAGGAGTTTTTTAGATGACAAGAGCACTTTTTGTGCCCAACAAAACCCCAAAATAACCCCTTTACTCAATGTCTACTTTAATCAATTTCTGCATCAATTATGGAATACTTCAATATAATGTTTTTTACTACGACTTAAAAGTAGGCTCTAATTATAGTTGTACTGTAGGTTTTCAATTGAAGATTTGGAACAACATGAAGTTGGGTCATAAATCACAGATGTTTAAATTTTTTTTTGGGAACTATACCTCAAAATGAGCACGTTTTCAAAAATAAGCTCATTTTACAAGTTAAACAGTTATTAAAATTGTTTTAATCCATTCAACCGATCACCAGGACTGGAGGGAGCATTTTAGTTTAGCTTAGCATAAATCATTTAAAAAATAAACTTTTTATTCAGCATCTGCTACAGAAGAGTCATACTTGAATGAAATGAAAAATGAAATTTTCTATGCTAATGGTCTAATCTGATTCAATGGTTTATGCTAAGCTAAGCTAAAATTGCCATCACCAGACCCAGACATTGGCAGAGTGAGTAATAAATGAGAGATGTTGATATTTTTCTGTGATCTATACCTTTAAAAAAAACACTATTTTTGGAAATAGGCTCATTTTACAAGTGAAAGGGTTGAGTTTGAATATTTTTTTAATCCATTCAGCCAATTACCAGGACTGGCGGAAGCATTTTAGCTTAGCTTTGCATAAATCATTGTAAATGGCACCTTTAATTTTGCATCTGTTTTCGCACATGATGTAACTACAGAAGAGTCAAACTTTAAATAGAAAAATTAAATAGGAAACTCTTTTTTTAATTTTCCATGCTAATGGTCTAATCTGATTCAATGGTTTATGCTAAGCTAAAATTGCCATCACCAGACCGAGATATTGGCAGAGTAAGTAATAAATGACAGATGTTAATATTTTTCTGTGATCTATACCTTTAAAGGAACACTATTTTTGGAAATAGGCTCATTTCACAAGTCAAACAGATGAGTTTAAATTTATTGTTTAATCCATTCAGCTGATTGCCAGGTCTGGCGGGAGCATTTTAGCTTAGCTTAGCATAAATCATTGTAAATAGCAGCTTTTCATTTGCATCTGCTTTCATACACAACTACAGAACAGCTTTTAAATCGGAATATTAAATAGGAGACTCTTGTTTTTAATGTTCTATGCTGATGGTCTAATCTGATTCAATGATCTATGCTAAGCTAAGCTAAAATTGTCACCACCAGATCTAGACATTGGCTGAATGGATTAAAAATGGTAAAACTCAACTGTTTAACTCTTGGTAACTTGTAAAATGGGTCTTCTTGAGTGTTCTTTTAAGCATGGAGGATAAATTCCTGGAGATTCCGTGGGAAAACTTGGAGTTGTTTTTAACCTATGTATAACCTAAAAAATGTATTTGAAATTTCACGGCCTGCCTATCCCACCATACGTTATATGCATATTAACTTGTAGCACACTAGATTTGGCTCTGAATGCTCCCTGACCTCACCGCTCTGAAGTGCGCGTGCGTCCGTGTGGAAGGCCAAAGTGGCGCCCTTCCCAGCGAGTGTTACATGTGAACTGCGAAAGAATCCCTGCCTGATTAGACCATGTCCCAGCCTAGTCATTAGCGCGCAGTGGCGACACACAGATTAATGGAAAAACACATCGCGTTAATTGCCTCAATTTGGAGGAGGCCTGTCATGGGCCTGGCGGCACAGGACAGTCCTGTGAAGAAGGGCACACACAAGGTCAATTGTCTTTGCGTTTGAATAGTTTATTTATTCATGATGTGTTATGACTGACTAAGTAGACATAAATGGACAAAGAAGGGTCATTATTTTCCAAGTTCAGCATGACCTTACATTCATCCCTTCAGGCCAGAAAAAAAAGACTGACAGCATTTTAAAAATAGTTTATTCATTTATTTATTTTTTTAGAGTTAAAATGATTAGATGTTAGATACATAAAACATATTTTTCTATTTAATACTTAAAATGAAATGTAATTTATTTTATTATTTAATGAATTTAAATGTATACAAAATACATTGTACAACCCCAAATGAGAAAAAGTTGGGACAGTATGAAAAACGCAAATAAAAAGGAAAGTAGTGATTTCCAACTTTACTTAGACTTGTATTTTATTGCAGACAATATGAACACAAAATATTTAAAGTTTTGTCTTATCAACTTCATTTCATTTGTACATACACATCCTTTCCTGTCTTTCAGACCTGCAACACATTACAAAAAGTTTGGGACAGGAGCAATTTAGGGCTAGGTAAACTTGTAAAATAATGATGTGATTTGAAACAGGTGTTGTCAACAGGTGATTGTAATTATGATTTGTTGCAAAAGCAGTATCCAAACAAGGTCTAGGATTGCCAGTTTGTCAACAAATACATGAGAAAATTCTTGAAATGTTTAAAAACAATGTTCCTCAAAGGAATATATAGGAAGACATTTGGATATTTCAACAGTGCTTAATATAATTAAAAGATTCAAGGAATATTTTTTTTTTAAAGATTTATGTTTGGCCTTTTTGCCTTTATTAGATAGGAAGTATATAGAAAGGAAGAAAGTTGGAGAGAGAGAGGGAGGGGGAGGGTAGGGAAATGTTCTTGATCCAGGATTCGAACTCGGGACGCTCTGACGTGCTACTGCACCATATGTCGACGTGCTAACCACAAGGCTATTGCGTCGACAGATTCAAGGAATCTTGGGGAATTTCAACGCGTAAAGGACAAGGGCACAAGCCTAAGCTGAACTATCAGGCAGCACTGCATCAAAAATCGGCATTCATCTATAAGGGATATCACCACATGGGTTTTGGACTACTTTGGAAAACCTTTGTCAAGTACCACAATACGTAGTTACTTCCACAAATGCCAGTTAAAACTGTACTGTGCCAAAAAGAAGCCCTATGTTAACAGTGTCCAGAAGTGGCGTCAACTCCTCTAGGCTGAGAGGCATTTGGGATGGACTATCACACAGTGGAAACATGTACTGTGGTCAGATGAATCAACATTTCAGGTATTTTTGAGGAGAAACTGACGCTGTGTGCTCCGGAATAGAAAGAATTAAAGAATAATCCAACAGCAACAAGTTCAAAAGAAAGGGTCTGTCATGGTATGGGGCTGTGTCAGTGCCCTTGGCAAATGCAACTTGCAATTCTGTGATGGCAGCATTAATGCTGAAAAGTACATAGAGATTTTGGAGCACGATACTCAACCTTCTTTTTCAGGAACGCCCATGCATATTTAATAAGACAATGCAAAACCACATTCTGCACACATTACATCCTACATTAAGTCATGGCTGCAGAGGAGGAGGATACAGGTCTCCAATAGAGAATGTGTGGTGCATTTTGAAGTGCAAAATGTGACAACGAAGACCCGTACTGTTTCCCACCATAAGACTTGTTTGCAGGAAGAAAATTACACCGGAAACACTACATCACTTTGTGTCTTCAGTCCCTAAACGTCTTTTAAGTGTTGTGAAAAGGAATGGCAACTTGCAATTTGTATAGTAAGCAATGAAATACAAGTCAAAGTAAATTTAGAAATCACTTCACTCTTTTTAGATCTGCGTTTTTCATACTATCCCAACTTTTTCTGATTTGGGACTGTAGAAATATATATTTTGAATAATTGTATTTACCAAAATCACGTTTATTTATAATTACCACCCTTTATGATGATTTTTCTCCTGTTACCTTTAAATACCAAGTGGCTTTCGTGAGGTAAATGTAATGTGCTATATAACAGTTTATAAGATGTTTTATTGATGTCAATCTAAATCTGAAACACAGGTTTCCTTTCAACATACCTTCAAATGCTCATTCATGTTTTTATAATAATAATAATAATAATAATAATAATTCCTTACGTTTATATAGTGCATTTCTGGACACATTTTATGATAATATCATGTTTGGACCTTTTCAATCCAAGTAGCATTTTGTTCTTTATGGAGAAATAAAGGCTGCCGATCCCTAAAAACAAATCTATTTCTTAAATGTGTTTAAATAATAAAGAAAACAACAACTACTAACTGCAAAGTTAACTTAAAAGCTCAGAATGATGTGTAAAGGTTCAACGCTTGCTTTTTTAAAGAGTTTCAAAACTGTTACCTTTTAGATTCAAGCTGCTCCTTTAATTTGCTGTACATTTCCAGGACTGTGGGAAAAAAATAAAAGAGAGTGATTCACAGTAAAACTTCATTAAAAAGAAATCAATCTGAAAAACTTTGTTCATTCTGTGAACTGAAAGTACTGTCTCACACTGAAAACAATGCAGGGTTCCACAAAATCCAATCAGATTGTCTCAGCACAAATTGATTAACTTAACAAATGTAGCTTTACAAAATTAAATGGATTGAACATAAAACAATTAAGTTGTGCTAAAACAAATATCAAGAATTATGTTGTTTAAGCTTATTTTATAAATAGCATGGAAAACAAGTATTGAACACGTCATGTGTTTTCCTGGGAATAATATTTCTAAAGGAGCTGTTGACATAGAATTGAACCAGATTTAGGTAAAAACCCAAACAATACAAACATAAAAATAAAACAAAACAAAAAATCTGAAAAATGAGTTCTGTGTAATAATGAAATGACAAAAGAAGAAAGTATTGAACTACTGAAACTTATTTAATACTTTATATAAAAGGCTTTTTTAATGATAGCAGCTTAAAATAGCAGACTCTCATATGGAGAATGAAGGCACATGAGTCGCTCAGTGTACTTCAACAGTGTAAAAATCTTTATAGCTCTGTGGGTCTCGTCTATCAAATCTGATCTTTATTTTGTATTTTCTACTGGATTCAAGTCAGATGATTGGCCGGGCCATTCTACAGCTTGATTTTCTTTCTCTGAAAGCATTTGAGAGTTTCCTTAGCTGTGTTTTGGATCATTGTCTTGCTAAAATGTCCACTCTAGTTTCACCTTCATCATCCTGATAATGTAGATGTTTGACTGAAGCAGCGAATATTCATTTATATTGACGAAGGGCAGAGGGTTGCTAAAGAACTACTGAGAGATTTCAGCTGCTGTCTGGGTTTTCACTCTTTCTTCATGTGTTCAATACTTTATCTCTGCGTATTTATTTTATTACTTAGATGTTATTAAATTTATTAATTAGATTTGTTTTCTTTGCATATGTGGATTTCTTTGGTTGTTACCAACATCAGCACCTTTAGAAATATGTTTTCTGAGAAAAATGGTGACGTGTTCAATACTTATTTTCCCAGCTGCAAGTACAGCAGGAACAAGCAGCAAAATATATATTTCATTTTTTAATGAAACCACTGTAAAAACTAGGGGCGTCAAAATGTATTGTTTCTTCAGTGCACCGCGATGCGGACACTTCGGAATTGGTTCAGTAATAATCATAACTGGTTATTGTGTACTGACGTCATTTATCTCATATGCGATATGTCGCCGTAGCTTACTATGGCGAGTGCGAGTATTTACAACACTCCTACTACTTAAAAACGCAGAAATTGTGCACACTTTCACTGCGTGTGTGTTTTCTGGACAGTCTTTCACTGACACTTATAGCTAAACTACATTTCTCTCTCTCTCTCTCACTGTGGCCCATTTGACCTGCTGGCGTGACTTTTCCTCTCCTCTCGACTGTTACAGCGATACTTCTGGATACAGACACGAGTGCGTGTCTGCAGAGTTTTCTCCATTAGCGTCACTCATCTGTGAAGAGCGCAGCGTGCAAGAGCCAATCGCAGCCCTTTCTGTTGAGCATGTGACCAATCAAAGGGGTGTAAAAGAACATGCTAGAAAAGGCTCAGAAAGCGAGCGTAATATTTATATTTGTTTATATTATTTGCTATAAATTGTGTTGTTTAAAGGTACAGTTTATATATCTGAATGTTTGTATTAAAGGACTGAATTGTATTACAAATCGTATATAAATATTAATATATTTATACATTTTAATACAAGAATTGCTGATGTGAAGAAAACATAAAACTGTGCATGGAAAGCATCGTCAATGCACTGTGATGCACCGAGATATTGAACTGAACCGAATCGACAGCATGATAATCGTAACCGAACCGTGAGACCAGTGCAGGTTCACAGCTCTAGTAAAAACAGAACGCCTAATCCTCTTTCTGTTTGTTCTAGCAGCTAGGAACAGTTGTATCAAGTATTAAGTCAAAGTGACTGCAAAATATAAACACACTGAAGACCTGGACTCATTAGTGCAACCGAAAACCTGGGAACATTCGCTTTTACAGTTTCCTGATTGTCTTGAGATGAAATCTCTGGGAAACGAGGAGAGAAATGGAACTGAGCACACAACAAGACTTTCATTGAGCTTCGCCCAACATCTCACCGGGAATGCAGAGCTGCAACTTCTCCACGGTGGTGGCCATGTTCCTCTGCTGAATCCTGCAGCGGATGACCTCCTCAGTTTGGGCCGTCACCTTACATAAGGGAAGGTCAAAGAGTGTGAAACCCTCTCAATTAACGAGACAGTCCTCTCTGCTCTATTGTCTGCTAACGGACATTCTGCTCTTGGGCAGACATGCAAACAAAGCCAGACTGTGCCATACCTCCCGTCCGGCGTCTTGAAGTCTTCGGTTGGTGTCGCTCACTTGGCCCTTAAAACATAATATCACTTTTGTTAGACAAATAAGCCCGCGGTTCCCTGTTGTAACTGCTCACCCTTGTAATCAGATCATGCTTCATGAGGAGTCAAGAACAAAGGCATGCAAATTCAAATTAAATGTGCAGCGGGAACTTGAACTTTTGGTCGGCGGGTAGCTTTTATGGCCGGTAATCGCTCCTGACAGCCCTTTCTAACAGATTCTGTGACAAACTTCTCAATTTTACTTGGGATTTTTGAACTTTGGTTGTTCCTCTGGCTCTGTCAAACAATTCAAATCAATGACCCAATTGACCACTGGTCCCTTCCTGCTAACTTCAATGAGCTCTATGTGCCCTTCTTTGTCCGGGCTAAAACGCGGAGGGCATTTTCTGGTAATTAAACATTGGTTTCTTCCTTTTCTTTTTTTGGCCGAGCACAAACGCTGGGTGGCTGATTAACATCAAATGTGAAGACCTCCACACCACTGCGCTAGGATAGTGGCCCAGGTGCAGGGACCGCACGACCACAGACTTTCCCACATAGTAAGTCTCATTAGGTCATCTTAATAAGGAACAGCTTATTCGGTTTATTAAAAATCTCATTTATTCAGGAACAAAGAGCAGCTCAGCGACCTCATTGGTGCCGTATGTGCTCTCTTGTTATCTGAATATGCTTTATATAATGTGGGTCTAATTGTGAGGATTGACGAGCCACTTCTGTGCCGTTTGGCCACCGAATTTCACTCTGGGAAGTGGAAAGGGAGCTAAAGAGAATTGGCCTGTGATCGCAGCACGAGGTCTGAAGCGCGCCGATGAATCCCGTGAACGCGCAGTGACCGTCATGGAGGAAAGCTGAAGACTACTGCCATTTCTCAACGCATGAAAGGGCGGAGGAAATCCAGCAAGTAGCAATTTCCACAAAACGGCGCACATTTTGAAATGATGCCGCACCGGTTTGTTCTTGATTTCTCAAGGATTCAAATAAGGAGAGCGCACTCAGCAGACAGGACAAATACATATTATTGACCGTATTCTTCACGTACGAGTGGGTGCCAGCTAGGGCTGTACGATATTGGAAAAATCTGACATTACCATTTTTTGTTTTGCTGCGATATATATTGCAATAAGAATATAAATTCACCAGATGACTTGAGTAGCTCTATTTGGAAAGATTTCATTAATTTAGATCAACTGGGATGATCCAGTGTTTTACTATTCAGTGAATCTGCATAAATTATAATAAATTTCAAGCAAAAATAAACTAATAAAGAGTGCTTTATGGTTTTTTGGGGACTCTAAAGGTGCATTTACACCAAACGCAGAGGAAGCATCAAGTGCGAGTGATTTACGTGTTAAAGAGCCCCTATTAAGGGTTTTTCAAAATGACCTTCCATGTAGTGCGTAACACAGCTCTAAATGAAGTGAAATATAATAAAATATAATAAGGCGTAAAAAATCTGAAAGTACACAGTGTTTTAAACTATTGATTCAATTATAAAAGAGTCGACTCATAGTGCTTCAAATTAATCATCTTGATAAGGAGTCTTTAGCCGTTTTGGTGTGACGTCGATACAAAACTTAAGCCCCGCCTAATTGTTGCACGTGCAAAACCGGGAAAATTGAAACCTGCGGCCCCGCCCACAAACATAGTAGCAAAGAAAAAGAGGAAGACAAGCACTGTAGCAGATCCCGGTTGAATTGAGTCATGAAGACGCTGTGCTTAGCTGGATATTACTGCAAGTTTGCGGGGAAAGTTAGTGTTACTTTCTCTAGCCAAAGATGACACTGAAGAGTCAGTGGTTGAGGTTTATTTTTGCAAAAATACCTCAGCATTATAGCCCAGTCTTGTGCTGTTCCTGTCTTTTTTCTGCAGTGCTTCAGCTTCAGCAATCTGTAGTGCTTCAGCAATCTACATGCTTACAACGGGTAATTCATCGGCTGTTTGTTCAAGGAAGGATCAGAGAAGACTACTGATGTATGGGATTTTGTCAGAGCTCAACAGGAACTTTATCAGTACATGGATCAGCGGATCATGGATCAGTTTCTTCCTCCATTTCACAAGTGTAAGAAAGTGCGATTAAAATGGTTGCATCCTTGTTTTCTCTAGCTTACAAAATGTGTATTTAATTGTGTTTTGTTACTTGTAACCTCTTGTACTGTATCTGGTTAACACTTTTTAACTCTTTATTCTAATGCCGCGTTGAAAACTCAACGCGTGCTGCTTTGTTTACGGATTTAAATGCGTTTGTGAGCTTGTGTTCCACTGCCGTTTGTTATTGCCATGGCAACCGTCAGCTGTTCTTACACACGTGCAGCAGACAAGGTTCAAAATAGTTCAGCTTTTGCCACTGTGTGGATTAATACTGAATGCGTGTCATGGTTAAAAATAGAGCAACATGCTGGTGTTTAACTGCACTGCTTTTATGCACTCCTGCATTGGGTTCCGGGCGGTTGCTACGATTGGATCCTATACCAATGTTGGCGACCCGGGGGTTTCACAGACCATACCAAAATACGCAGATGTTGGTTGAATTACGGGAGTTTTCTGGGATAAATTGCAAAACGCTGTCGACCAATCGCAACAGGCTGTTATTGGTCCAATCAGCACAGATTAGCTTTGCGCTAAGGAGGGGTTTGGGAACAAATGAATCGCTGAATGAATCATATAGGAGTCGCTGGGATAATTAGGTCAAAATAAATGCATATTATAAGACAATGAAAATGATTTTTTACCTTGCATGCATATCAGCCTGTTGTTGGAGACCCTTAAAACCAAAATATGACCCTATTTAATGTATAATAGGGGCTCTTTAGGTCAATGCAAAGACATGAAAAGATATCCTGCAATGAGATTCATGCGAATGTGGCGATACGAATGATGCAATTCGCTCAAATGAAGTGGCGCGAATTGAGAGTTTCGCGCATTTGACACGGTTAACATGCGAATTGCATGATTCCCTCGAGTTGGAAAATCTGAACTCTAAAGGAAATTCGTGCCATGTAAACCAATCAGGAGCTTCCTCTTGTAAGGGATTATTATTATGATGTAGCGTCTGTTGTTGATGTCTCGAGGGGAAATCCTCCTGCCGATACTGGACAACAGCTCATCATACTGGGCTCGGCTCAGTCGGAAGAATCTAGCACCGAATCTAGCGCCAAACAAATCTATGCTGTTTTTTCAGCCTTCCTAAAGCACATAAAGTTTTCTTAATAAATTCTATGTTAGCCATTTAGCAATAAAACTAGTCACTAAGCCCTGCCCTCGACAAGAATCCATGTCTATAGTGAAGCAAATTTGATGCGCGAATGAAGCGAGTAAACTCAAAATGTTCACGCGTCTATTTACGCACAAATTTTGTGATTTATTCGCACATGCCGCATCTGGTGTGAACACAGCATAACAGTATACAAGTAGTGAAATTGAACAATCAAACTTAATATTACATGGTCATCATTGTATTAACAATTTTTAATAATATTTAATAGTATCTTTAATTAAAATAATCTAATCATGTGATGTGACTATTGCAGATACACACATTGCCATATCGATGCTCAAACGAGCTCTAGCGCCAGCCATTGGAATATTTTTGGCTCGAAATTTCTGCTTTCATTCACGTTTAGACGTTAAAGACAGCTTGTTATGCTGCAAACTGATATTTTCTTAATATATTATTCTACATTTTGTGTATAGTCATGAACACACATGATTGTAGAGCAAGCCATTTATTGTTGCTAGTCATTTCTCCCATAAGCGACTGAATTGGAAGTTCGAAAACCATCACAAAAAAATAAACTCACTTCCACACCGCAGAATAAGGTTTTTAATAACTTTTTAATAGCAATGCTGTATTAACATGTATTTCAGTTTATAATATTTTCTGCACTTTGATCGTCTCGCTGTCTATGGAGGATAAAGGATCTATAATATCTTAATTTGTGTTCTGAATTTGTCTTAGGGGATTGAAATGACATGAGGGTGAGCAATTTACAACAGAATTAAAATTTTTGCCCAAACTAATACTTTAGCTTTGGATAGCAAGCAAAAGAATAGTTAATATTATACATTTTATCCATTCCTATTCAGTTTCATGGTACACAGTTGAAATCAGAATTATTAGCCCCCCTGTTTATTTATTTTCCCCAATTTCTGTTTAACAAATATTTTTTCAACACATTTCTAAACATAATAGTTTTCATAACTCATTTCTAATAACTGATTTATTTTATCTTTGCAATTATGACAGCACATAAAATTTTCCAAGACACTAAAGTCTTAGCCTAAAGTGTAATTCAAAGGCTTAACTAGGTTAATTGAGCAAGTTAGTGTAATTAGGCAAATCAGTGTATGATGATGGTTTGTTCTATAGACAATCAAAAAAATATACTGCTTAAGAAGGCTAATAATATTGACTTTAAAACGGTTTTTAAAAAATTAAAAACGGCTTTTATTCCAGCCAAAATAAAACAAATAAGACTTTCTCGAGAAGAAAAAATATTATAGGAAATACTGTGAAAAATTCCTTGCTCTGTTAAACATCCTTTGGAAAATATTTATATAATTTTTTAGGGGTAATAATTTTGACTTGAACTGTATTTTTATTATACTTTGTATCATGTTATTATTATCTATATCTAAAATTATCCAATACTTGCAGAATTTGTAACAGGAAAAAATGATTATTTCCATTTATTTCTCAGTAACAGTGGCAAATAAAAGTGCTTCAAATCGCTAACACAATTTTGATTATGATTTGCACATACCATCAGTTTCTCAGCATCTGCTCGGACCTTCAGCAGCTCTGTGATGGCGTCGACGAATCCCTGATGATGAAAGTTGCACATTTTTTCAATCTCTCTGTCGTGGTTTCGTATTCTGGCATCAAGCTTCTCCATAAACCTTTTGTGTGCGTTGGGCTGATCATCGTAAACAGACCTACAAAACAAACATCAAATTGAAACATTAAACTACTCGTTACACAAACCAAATAAACCCAAATAAAGACATTTTTCATAAATTCAGAGAGATTTGACACAAAATTCTGATGCTTTAAAACTTTCATACAAAACGTTTTTTTAAAAAACAACCGACATCAACCATTCAATTTCAGGTGTTCTGAATAAACACAACCACTTTATATATTAAACAGATTTAGTGTCCCTAGTATGCCATTTAAACAGTTCCTCATTTGTATGCATTTTGGAATATTGCAAAGATAAAAAGTCCTTAAATGGAAATGTCAAAATCCCCATAGAATTTGAATGTGCATGTTAGTAAGCTGCTGCTTTGCTTGTGGGAAAACTTGCTTGTGATGAGCATTGGTTCATTATATGACTATCATCTACACCTGCTTATGGTTGTGTTTTTGTCTATGTAAGCTGTGTAGATGTTAGTAGTTCAAAACATTGGTTTGTGAAAAAAAAAAGTATGAAATACAGAAATTTACAGTAAAAATTTGACATTTATTTTACGTTCCTACCATATATTTTTTAACAGTTCACTTCTGGCAACCATAGCTGCAGTTTGCTTACTGTAAATTTTACAGACTTTATTTACAATGTAGAGTTACACATTTATATTTACAAAAGTTCATTAGCTTAATTTGTTTTAAATTCTTGACGGTTAAACATTAACAAAAAATGCGGTTCTGCATTTTCCCTTTTTTTCAGAGCGCTGTCAAAACCACATACAGAAATTTACATATAAAAACATTTGGTTATTTTCTAAAGCAAAAGTAGCGCACAGTTACACGCATTTTCTAAAATAGCATATGTTTAAGAAATCATTCAGGTTTGTAACAACAAATACTACTGCTAATGAATACACCTACAGTGCCTAAAAGACAAACCACTGTTTGATTTATTTGTATATTATGTGCATATATTATAAATTGTTTAAGCACGTGGGAACACTGTGTAAATATAGTGAGCCTCTAAAGATTGATATTAATTAATTCAAGAATTTATAATCACACTTCACAATAATTGCAGAAAATTTTTGTTTGACATTCTCCCTTTGTGCATGTCATCAGAGGGGGAAAGCCCCACTCACTATTGATGATCTCTCCCTAATTAGCATATAGAGAGCCCTGAGTGAGAGGCAGCCATCCGACATTATGGGGCGTTCACACTAGATGTGGCTTGCACGAACAAATCGCACTATTCGTACGTAAACAAATGCGTGAACATTTTGAGTTTACTCATTTCACAATAGATCCGGATTCATGTCATTCAGTTCAGATTCAGTTTACACTAATATGTTTTAGTATTAAAACGGTGTATTACAACGAAAACAATCCACATCCACACTGACGTTTCCCCTAGAATTTCTGAACAGATCTCCATCCACACTGCACCACTTAAAACACACATCACGTGACCACACTCACTCTGGCATGCGCTGCAGCGTATGTGGACTACTGAGCTCCGGCAGTCAGCGGGTGCTTTGAGCACACCATCTCAGATGACAGCCGCACACGTCGGACAGTTCACTGAGAATCTTCTGCTGCATTTCATCTCACTGTTGTTGTAAACGTGCTATTTAATTCACCTTGTCTCTAACTAACGACTCTTTGGTCTTTTGAATCTATTACTTGTTCTCAGGTATGCATTTTGGCTGACTGCAAAGATAAGTTAATAAATTAATTTATGCACCACGTACACTGCTTATTTGATTGATTGCTTGCCTATATTGTAGCCTATAAACTTATTGTTGTTATACTTTTATAATGGCCATTGTTGATTATTAAAACTGATATTCAGCAAAAATTAAAGGAGGCAGTGGTATTATAGGCTCCGTTTTGTTATAAATATGTATACAGCGAAGATGACGGTCATATATATTTATATGTAGCTACTATGCCTACTATGCCATCTTTGGTGTCTGTTAAGTTTTTAATATCAAAATGAAAACAGGCAGTTCCTTATATCATGTTTTTATTTTATTGTTAAGAAAGTGAAACCGCGTGGGATTATGTGAATAACGTTATAAAGTCCATTTGAAGATTTACTCGACGCATCCTCGGGAGTTTGCTTTCCATATCAAACTTGTGAAGTCTGAACTTACAAGGAAAGAAGTCAAGACTGAACTTATATTGAGGAAAAAGCCCCAATCAGAGAGGTGAATGTCTGCAGCCATGCCTCTATTTTCAGACGTCTTTGTTTTCCCCCATCCACACTGAGACAGAGCAGCAGCGTTTTAAAATGAAAACGACCTCATCTGCGTTTTCAGGGCTGGAAAACTCCAGGGTGGTGTGGACGGATGGCGCAACCATAGCAAAACTTATGCGTTTTGAAACTAAAACATTGGTGTAAACGGGTGCACTAGATCTTTTCAGAGGTGCACCCAGCTCTGTGAGTTCCTCAACTCATCCGATAACTATACCTAGATGATAGAAACTTTCAGCTGTGCTTCCAACTGAGCCGAGCCCAGTTTGATGAGCTGTTGTCCAGTGTCGGCAGCAGGATTTCCCCTCAGGACACCAACAACAAGCACTACGCCATAATCACGACCATACTAGCGCAAGCTCCTGATTGGTTAACGCAGCGTGAATGTCCTCTAAAGTTTAGATTTTTCAACTTGAGCAATTCGCACATTAAGCCTGTCAAGCGCTCAATTCGTGCCACTTCATTCATGCGAATAACGTTATTCGCGCCGCCTCATTTGCACGAATATGTTGGAATCAACCAAACCTTAATTCATCGGTTACAACAGGTGCAAAATGCTGCTGCTCGCATGCTGACCAATAGTTGCAAACGTGAGCACATTACACCTGTTCTTTACTCTCTTCACTGGCTCCCTGTTTAAATTTTGAATTGATTATAAGCTACTTTTAATGGTTTTGCACCTTCATATTTATGTGAGATTTTAAAGGTTCATAGACCAAACAGGACGCTATGATCAGCAGGTCAGTTTTTGCTGGAGGTCCCCAGATCTAGGTGTAAACAATGGGGTGATTGTTGATTTTCAATGGCAGAACTGTGGAATACCCTCCCTTTAAAACTTTGCATCGTGTGGCACTGTTTAAAGCTAAACTTAAAACCTACTTATTTACACTTGCTTTTGATATTCGTAAGTACAGAATGCTGTTTTATTGACACTTCTTACTATTTTATGTGTTTTAATGTTTCATTTTGTTTTTAATACTGTAAAGCACTTTGGGCAGCCTCCTGGTTGTAATAAGGTGCTATATGAATACATTTTGATTGATTGATTGATTGATTACTGCCGCAGGATGTCTATTCACGTCTTTGCATTGACTTAACATGCATATCACTTCATCCGCATCCTGTGTGAACTCACCATTACAGTTTTTGAGCCATACCTACTCAAGATAATATCAGAGGGGGCATTTAAATTTAAAGCAAGTCACCAAAACGGCACTCAAAGACAATCAAACATAAAAAGTGGAAGTTTCATAGAGCTATAAAATTTTTTTTAGGGTTTTTGGAGCTGAAACTTCACAAACACTAAAATCCAACATCAAAAACTTTACTTTGTACACTTATATTACTCATCTTGTAAAAAGGACCATAACAGGGTCCCTTTTAAAATATACAAGGCAACAATTTTTATCTTCGCCCACTTTTCACATTAGTGTTCAATTTTTTTTTTAACTTTATTTGACTATTTTATTTAGTTTGACTGTACAGTAGCTGAATAGTAAAACCAACATCAGAAGGAATTGTGATCAAATTGTGAATCGTGATTTGTTATTTTTGCTGTAACGCCCACTCCTATGTTCAACAGAATAAAGAAACTCAGGTTTGGAATTACTTGAATGCGAGTACATTTGCATTGTTGGGTGAACTATCCCTTTAAATTTTGCACTGACAAGCACCACTTCAGAAAACGTGAAAATGCTTATTTTACAGAGCAGAAACACAGTTGCCGTCAATGCCCACACTTTGTGTTTCCACTTCAGTAAACGCACACACATACCACTCTATACTCTGCAGGTGTCTCCATGTGGTGTTATCAATCTAAGAGCATGTGTGTATCTGTAGTTATGTTATTGGTGTGTGTGCAGGGCAGTGAGAGCTGGCGAGGTGAAGCAAACAGATGGGTCTCTGCTGCAGTCAGTGTCCCTCTACACTGCTCCAGATGGCCAAAAGAGCCATCATATCCCTCCATCAGAACAGAAGAACAGCCTGAGACGATTCAGGGCCTTCACTCGCTTCCTGACACAGAGGGGAAGCGTGAAGGGAACCGCACCAGCTGACTCTGTGCAACGGCAGACCCAATAGACTGTTTTTCTAATAAAATAATGCATGGCAGGATGTTACTGATGATAAATTCTGAAAAAGTGAAGTACTTGAGGGTTTCTAAAGATGAGGAGATTTCAAACAGGGGTCTAAAGAATCCACTTTACTTTTTCTGTGGAATATAAAGGATACAATGATGTCATTTGTCCATAGATTTTAATGTAAGCAAAACTGGATACCAATATTTCTTAATTTATAATCCTCTTTTACTGTAGATTAGAAGTAAGTCAATGTCAGTATTGGGGAGGTTTCTTTGGAAAGTAATAGATTACAGATTCCAAATTACCCTATTTAAAATGTAATAAGTAGTGTACCTTTTCGATTACTTTATAAAAGTAAAGTAACTGATTACATCTGACTACTTTTTGATTACTTTTAAGTTTCTAATGAATATTTTTAACTAAATCAATTTCAAGCATTTATACCAAGCAGGTGTGACCTTCCAGTAGCCTAGCTCTCTGTTTGCTGTTAGAATTTCAAAATCTTTCATCACTTGAATTAAAATTATATTCATTTAATTTTAAAGTACAGCCACCACAAAACCAGACCTTATAAAAAAACACTGTTGTTACAAAATCTAAACTTTAGTTAGCTGTGCAAGGTGATTTTTGTGGCATTTGCAATAAAAAAAATACTTCTAAGCTATTTTTGCAATATTCATTTTTAAATTGAAGCAACTTAAATCCAAGTCAATCGTATCTTAGTGATCAATAAAACTGTCAATGAAACATATTAGCATTGCTGAATGCACTAGTCACTAGTGTAACTCATCACTAGTGTATCTCCATTGTCATGTAAATGGGATTATGTTTTTACTATAATAAATTTATTATAAATCATCAAAAAAAAAATGGCACTGCACCATTAATTAATATGTTTTAAAGCAACGTTTTCTATAGTTATTTTGATATATTAGCAAATAAATTACCCATGGCAAATTTTATGTAATACGGTTTGGTTTATTTAACTTCGGCCCAAAGCCCTCAATCAAGTTTGGTTTTTTATGGTCATTATGGTCATATTTGTATAAATAAGGGGTGCCCAAACTTTTTCTCATAAAGACAAGAAAAAGTTTAGGCACCCCTTATTTATACAATTATGACCATGTTATTTTACGTTTGATTGTTCAAATTCTGTACTTGAAGCACTGTTTATTTATCTCTTATTTTTGATCAGTTGTATTTATATACTTGTAATTTATTATAATTTAGTTAATGCAATGCATAGAAAAAACTGGAACATCCCAGTCGATCTAAATGAATGAAATCTTTTCAAATAGGGCCATTCAAACCATCTGGTGAAATTATGTTCACAATATATATCGCAGCAAACCAAAATATCACAATGTCAAATTTTTCCAATCTCATGCAGCCCTGATAGTTTATATAAATGATTAAAAAAAGATAACAACAAACAAATAAAAAAAAAGTTACTAAAAGGTAATAAATGAAACAAAGCTGGAAACACATAAAAATTATTTTAAAAATACAAAAACACTATCACCTAATGATTATAACAAGGGCCGGATATAATCAGCAGACATTTTTTGATATTTCTACACTGAAAAAAAAAATCTGAGGATTTATGATTTTGAGAGTATAGCAGCTAGAAATTTGAATGAAATAAAAAAAACAACAACTTTTATTTCAGGTTTACATTGCAAATCCAATTACAAGCACTTGTTTGGTAAAACAGAAAGTGATAGTAGGTCAATCATTTAATATCTACTAAAAGACAGAACAGACTACAGAACAAACTGTATTGTACATAAAATCATATAAACATTTCCAAAATGTTCAATAATACTACTAAAAATATATGAATATAGTTTTACACATATTTACAAAAGTGAATTTTTTAAAAAGATTTTAATATAATTATATTTTAATTCACATATAATTTAAACATGGGAATAGCTTAAAACTAAAGCTTTTTTATTTAATAAGGTGGATCCCTCAAAAAGAAATTTTATTTTATGTCTAAAAATAATATCATATTTCTACAATAAATATATTTTATACAATAAAAAATACAATCTAAAAAATAATATTTCTCAATCTTTTGTTTTTGGCAGCAAATTCCCGAGCACTAAAAAGTTATAATAAAGGTCAGTATGAAAATAAATAGAATACATGTTAGTGAAAGCCCCTGATTCAGTGAGTGCTGAATGTTTGTAGGGGATGATGAATAGTTTTCCAATTACGCCACCTGGTGGCAAATGAAAATTGCTTGTTAAATCAATGATTCCTATGCAAATATTCAAACCACATCAGCCACCCCATAGATCTGAGGTCTAAACAGAACTGTGGTCTAAAGATAATAAAAACATTCGTAAAACTGAACACCTTTCATTAAGACCACCATGAGCCAATTATGACAAACAGCATTTAGAAGGGAAAGAAAAGCATGTTTGTGTGCAAAGGTCAATTAAAGCAAACATAAATTAATAACTGGGTGCATATACCACAAATGAATTAGTTTAAAAACTATTTCTATGGTTTGTTTTAGAAAAACGAAACCATTTTAGACATTTAAAAATAATAAATTAAATAAGCAGGGCAAAGCATGGTGAGCAGGTGTTTCGCTTTTCTTTCGCTTCCCTGTTATTAGCAACTAATTTAGCAATGCAGAAGCAAGTTATTTGATCTAAATATGTGAGACTTCCGTCTTCATGCGACAACAAACACAAAGTAAACAGTAAAAGCGTTTGAGCTAAATTCAATAATATGACAACAAGCTAGTTTGCATAAAAAGAGCTAATAGGCTAATGTGACAAATTTTGTCTTCTATGAACATATGTAGTTTGAGCATTGATATTGCAATGTGTGCATCCGCAATAGTCACATCACAGGATCTGCATTGTTGAGTTGGGATTATATAGTTTAGGATTATGTATATTACGTTGGAATTAAATAGTCACAGTTTAAAATGCATGAGATTTGTTGAGTTACTGCAGAGTTTAACCGTAAAGGGGCGAAGTTGATCATTTGCACATTTTTAAGCCCTAAGAGAGAGTTTAAGGTGTTCAGACACGAACAATTTTACCATTTGTAATATTTGTAGAAGAAAAAGTTTGTTGAACTATATTAGCTGTACAACCAGTGGCATAGAGCAAAATGCGGGGGGTCCCTGTCGTAAATCACGATCAGTGGTGGGAGGGGGGGTGGTCTGATGGTCGCGGAAATCAATTTAAATTTAAATTTAAATATGGGAATATTGGCAAAATCCTAACACGGTCTTAAGGTAATTAGTAACTTTTTGTTTTAGTGGCTAATTTGTGTGAACTCGCACGATCTCATTCATTCAACTTGTATGATTTGCTTCACCCCAATGACAGTTGGGTTTAGGCTTGGGGTGAGAGCCACGGCTCCATTTTAAAACTGTACATTTTCGTACAACTGAACTAACCTGATCGCTGCTGTACAATGTTTCAGCCGTTTTCCATATCAGTGTCACTAGCTGGGAATGATAAAACAGTTTCGTTTAGAATTTAAACTAGTTATTGGAATATCACTGAAATCCCAACACGATCTCACAACAATTCGTAACGTTGATTTAGTGGCTAATTTGTATGAATACATACGATCTCATTCATATAATTTGTATGATTTGCTTATCCCCCAATGACGGTTGGGTTTAGGCTTGGGGTGGGTGTCACGACTTCTTTTTAAAATCGTACATTTTCTTACGACTGAAGCCGTTTTCCGTATCAGTGTCACTAGCTGGGAATGACAAAAACGTTTCATTGACGAAATCCCAACACATTCACATGGCAATTCGTAACCTTTTGATTTAGTGGCTAATTTGTATGAATTCGTCCGATCTCATTCGTACAGTTTAGTGCAATTTGCTCATCCCCCAATGTCGTTTGGGTTTAGGGGTGGAGTTTGGTGCCACGCCTCCTTTTTAAAAATCGTACATTTTCATACAACTGAACTCGTACAAAGAATTAGCCACTAAACTGACAAAACGCAAAATAGTTCGGTTTCCTTGTGAGATCAGGCAGGAAATCTTTATACTTGAACCGGAAGTTGCTGAGATTGCTGGAATACTGAGTATGGGGCAGGGCTTTCATTTGCACATCATTTCCTTATAGCAAACTAACGGTAAGAGGGGCACGGTTAAGAATCTTGATAAACTAATCGCCACTCCAAATGCAGAAACAAATGGTCAGACTTTGATTAAAGATTAACAATTAATTGCACAGATTAATTGTTTACCTTATAAATAAGAATTTGTGATGGCTAAATAAACGTAAATTTAGATTTCACATGTACTTTAATGTAAAGCCAAGATGCGCAAACATTTGGAAAATGCACATTAAAAAAACGTGTGCACTTTGATGTAGGGTAATATCTTCAAAAACACAAGAGAGGCCCTTAATAAAGTAGATCAGTGTTTCTCAACCACGTTCATGGAGGACCACCAACACTGCATGCTTTGGGTGTCTCCTTTGTCTGTAACATCCATTCCAGGTCTTTCAGTCTCTGCTAACGAGCTGATGATCTGAATTAGGTGTGTTTGTTAAGGAGACATGGAAAATGTGCAGACCTGGTGGTCCTTCAGGAACATGGTTGAGAAACACTGAAGTATATGAAGGTCAGTGCTGAAACTGCTAAGTAACTGATTATAAGAACAATAGACTCCAATGTTTCCAAGATTTGCTCAACATTTATTCAAAGTTCCATTCAGCAACAATACAGTGTGTCGATGACTCTGATGTGAACATCAGCCTGTAGTAGCAGGTGCTTCCTCTGTTCACCAGTGTGTTTGTGTCAAAGCCAGAACTTGCTGTAAATCTACTTCATGAATCATCATGAGACATACTGGAAATGTAGCATCTGTAGCAACAGCAATTAGCATGGGGTCATATTAAATGATCTGCATTTTATCATCTCATCCAGCATAGCAAGAGACAGAATTAAATATATTCATAATAACGAAGCAGCAAAGTCTTGGATGGTTCACTGCTGATGAACCCACCAGCTGGCTCTTTCTTTTGGATGCCAAGAAGGAGGCTTGGATGAGATCCTGGTTGCCATTGGCAATGGAGTCTCAATGTCTAGACTGTGAATGACAGCCTTAAAAATGGCACAACTAGCTGTTGATTTGGGCTGCACAATATATACAGTTTTTCCTCCAGGATTTTTTCCAGCTGTGGCGGCAGGCCTTTTTTTTTTTTTTTTTTTTACACAGATCTACCAACTACCTGTGGCGTTATTTCAATGACAAATGTCGTGAGCGCAGTATTAGAAGTCGAGATTGCATTTATGTAATAGCCTACAGCATGCGAATCTCTTTGCTTGCACGCCGATTTCCTCTGCTCGTGCACAAAACTTCTTGCACGCCCCCTCAAATATAAGCCACTTCAAGAGCGTGCAGATCTTCTTGTGCGCTCACAAATAAAGGCTGCTGGTGCGATTTAGTATGACGAGTATTAAAGAGTATGTCTCCAGCATTTATTACATTTGCTAGGAATATTTATGAATGTCTCCAATAGACCTACAGAGCGTAATTAATGCGTCCTGAAGTAAAGTGAAATGGCTATACACCGTGTTTGCTGGGTCTCACGCATCACACCAGTCAGTCAGTACGTAACCTTAAAGGGTTGACGCACAGCACTACTACGCTTACAGAAAAGTTTGCGCTGTTATTACTTACTTACCCTTTAATACGTTTTGGTGCGATTATAACCCGCTATTAAAAAAATTTAATGTTTCGAATGAGAAGCTGTAATGTAGCCGTGGTGGGATGAATTTTGGCGTGACGCCCTGCTATGGAAGAATGAATGTAGCGGAAACCATGATATCGTTTCAGCATTGATATCGCAATGTGATTATTCGCAATAGTCACATCGTGAGTATACACAATGTTGAGTCTGGATTATAGTTGAACTATTTGAAAGTGGTTTTGGAGGCCTGACTGTGTGAGGGTTTTAAAAGCATTCAGGCATTAGAACATGCATCTTTTGTACTTTAACAAATTATGAACGATTATTAAATTGTTTATAAAACGAAGACTGCAGTATTGTTTTACATTTGATTAGTCAATTACTGTATATCAAATACATTTCGACTCTTCAGAAAACAATAAAGCGCAGTTTATTTAATTTGCCTTTTCTTTATTGAACTTATCTATGCTTGTAGATTTATTATATTTTATGTACTCCCCTACAGAATCTACAGTTTCTCTACAGAATCAATCTAAAATGGTAAATTCTTTATAAACATTTATTCAACTCATCGTGTAAAAATTTAATTCATATCGCAACATATAATAAACAAATATATATTTTTCCAATATTGTGCAGCCCTACTGTTGATGTACATAGTGCTTTTTACCACATTGTAATACAACTGCTATGGTGGTTTGATTAGTTGCTAGATGGAATGAAAAAAATGTATTATAATAAAAGACCCTTTACAAATTATTTTCAAAAATGGAAAGTTTAAGATATTATACCAGAAAATTAGGTTAGAATATCAGGGAGGGAGGGAAGGGATGGACGGACGGACAGATGGAGATAGACAAATGGATGGATGGATAGACAAACAGATGGATGGATAGACAAACAGATGGATGGATGGACAGACGGACAGACAGACAGACAGACAGATAGATAAATGGATGGATGGATGGATGGATGGATGGACGGATAGATAAACAGATAGATGGATGAATAAAAAGGTTGGATGGACAGACAAACGGATGGATGGATGTAATTTTTTTTGGGTGAACCATTCTTTTAATAGCTTCCCATATTTCTGAGATAAGGGAACTAAAAGCAAAAAAGTTCTTGGTTATATTTACAGAAACATTATGTTGTTTATGCTGACAATAAACTTATGAAAGTATGTGGATTTTACACAATTTGCAATGCTTTTCCATGGAAGCGGTAAATTTTGCAAATTGTAACAAAAAGTTAAAAACAACACTTTCTTGGATTACAAGCTTTCATAACCAAACTAAACTTTTTGCTGAGAAAATCAAAAGGATGTGATAATTATGATCACTCGCAAAAACTTCTGTTCGGACACATCTAATGAATCCTTTTAAAAATTCATGGTAATGGTGAAAAGATGCATTTTGAGCTGTAAATGTGTCTGCAACATTTTATAATCCAACCATCATAATGGTGTAATTTTCAGAAATGTACTGATCAACCAGCCAGAAACTGAAATCTGCCAAATTTCTGTTCTAAATGCACGTCGACCAGAAAGAAATCATAATTTACATGTTTTAAATATTTTAATTCAGCTGATATCTGTCACAGACTTGCAATTTGCATTTCAACAACTTTATTAAACAGTGTTTGTAATCAAAAATAACAGAGGATGGAAATGCATTATATTTTACAAATGTAACAACTTTTGACCTTTGCTCATTTAATACTTCTGTGATTGCATAGTTTTCAACATAAAAAATACTGATTCAAATGATGCATTTGGGCAGTTTTCTAATAACTCATGTTTAGGCAAATGAAGGGATTGATGTGCTTTAAAATCAAGAGAAAAATAGAAGGACACTTGTCCATTTCATTTGCAAAAAATCTCTATTGACACACAGATCAGCTCATTTTTTGAGAAGCTTGCTTGAAATATTGACCACTGTCTTTAGAAAAATTCATTTCCTTTTAGATAGAGTCCTTTTAGACTTCCATTCATACGCACGCGAATGCGTCAGAGCGGAAACGCAAGGTCATGCGTCAAGTTTCGCAGGTTGCTGTGGTGCAAAGTTCAAGCTTGGTGAAATTTGACCTGCGAAATCGCATCACTTGACTGTGTGAGACCAATCGAGGATCAAAACATGACCTCTCTGGACAGAAATTTAAAACATGGAGCTGGCTTTTTTAATGTCTACACATCTTGTTTATTTCCGCCCCTTTTTGCAGCGCAGTACGACAGAATTTCGCACACACAAAGCCCAATGTAATCGCAGCTTAATGCTCAAAAAAATGCAACCAAGAAAACGCTGATTGATGTTCAATATGTTTAGTAAATATAGTTCACCCACAAACTTTGTTTGCACCCAAAAAGTGGTCCATTGTCCTAGTTGCACAAAAAAAAAACAAAAAAAAAACAATGCGCTCAAACAAAGTATCATGTACCAAAGGTTTTTTATTTTACAAATGTGCAGTATATACTCACTGGCCACTTTATTAGGCACACCTGTCCAACTGCTTGTTAACGCAAATGTCTAATCAGCCAATCACATGGCAGCAACTCAATGCATTTAGGAATGTAGATATGGGCTGTTTCTCAATATGCATTCTTTAGCGGTCTTGCGTCCTCATGTTCTTGTCATCATCAGCTGCCAAAGTTTAGTTCCAAAACTCAAGACCGCAAGAACAGAGGATGCGTGAAACTTCCCGGATGTTTTCTTGATATCGAGGATGCAAAAATGCAGACTTGAGCACCGGTCTCGCTCTAGAAGTCCCATAAGTCATTGTGACTGGCGGTGGGAAGCACAGCATTTTTCTTTGATTTATTGTTAAAGTTCAGAGAGTTCAGGAGTTTCCCTAAATGAAACGGTCAAAGTAAAAGATACCATGGACCTCTTAATAAAGGAATAAACATATTAAGGGTGATTGTTTGCTGAAATTCGTATTAAAATCAGTTTTATTTATATTGTGCAACATATATTTATAATGTTTTTGTGCATAGTATATATTTTGAAAAGTGAAAAAACAATAAATCGCTGTATGAATGTTGTAATGTTTAAATAATTTTCCATAAAAAAAAACGTGTGAGGGTCACGTGACCATCAGGAAGAACGCAGCCTCTCATTTCTCACAGGACGCGTTCTCTATTTTCGCGGTCTCCTGAGTTCGTTTTTCCGAGGACACCTGGCAAGACCGGTCTCCACAAGAACGCAAGTTCGTTTTCTGCGTTCTTGGAATTGAGAAACACCCACGGTCAAGATGATTTGCTGCTGTTCTAACAGAGTATCAGAATGGGGAAGAAAGGTCATTTAAGTGACTTTGAACATGGCATGGTTGTTGGTGCCAGACAGGCTGGTCTGAGTATTTCAGAAACTGCTGATCTATTGGGATTTTCACCCACAACTATCTCTAAGGTTTACAGAGAATGGTCTGAAAAATAAAAAATATCCAGTGAGCGGCAGTTCTGTGGGCACAAATGCCTTGTTGATGTCAGAGGTCAGAGGAGAATGGCCAGACTGGTTCGAGCTGATAAAAAGACAACAGTAACTCAAATAGCCACTCATTTCAACCGAGGTATGCAGACGAGCATCTCTTGAATCACTTGAACATGACAACGAGTTCACTCAAATAGCCTCTACAGTCACCAGATCTCAATCCAATAAAGCACATTTAGGATGTGGTGGAATAGGAGATTCGCATCATGGATGTGCAGCAGACAAATCTGCAGAAACTGCATCATACTATCATGTCAATATGGACCAAAATCTCTGAAGAATATTTCCAGTACCTTGTTGAATTTATGCCACGAAGGATTAAAGTAGTTCTGAAGGGGGTACTAGTAAGGTGTACCTAATAAAATGGCCAGTGAGTGTATATGTAAATAGAGAGGGAAGTCACACTTTTATTAAATAAATATATTAAATAATATGTACATTTAAAGATTTAAAAAAAGAACAACTAGATGACAAAATATATATACACTACACTTTTTTTGTATATATTTGTTGGCAATTAAAGATGAAGTTGTTCACTGTTGGCCCTGACTCTCGCCCACTAAATACTTAAAAATGCAATTGTCCACCTCATGCTGAAAATGTGGGAGTAAATTGGGGGGCAAGCTTCGCATCCTGTGCTCCAGGCTTCTGCAGTATGCAGAAATAGCGTCATTCTGGCTCTCCTGTGAAGCTAGCTTTTCTAGGGTTTTACCAATTGTTCGCATTAAATTGCTCGACTCTTCGCTTGAGGAATCATCTAAAGTTTTCCTGCTTCTCTTCAAACGATGCCTTGATGTGCTCAGGTGCCCACTGAAAGGCCTTGGCGAAGGCTCCTCCAAGAAGCTGGACTCATCAGTGGTCCAGGAACAGGTCACATTGCAATCTGAGGATGGACCAGATTCACTATTGACAGAAGATTCCTTAAAAAATATAAACAGACATATTAATATTATTATTACTGAAAAAAGCACCAAAAGAAAAGTGTACTGAAAAGATAGCTAAAAAGCAAAAATAATATTGCAGTAAGCATAACTCAAAACTGAAAACACAAACACATTCTACAATTTACACAACATGTGTTATGCTTAGTGTGCCCTATGTTAACAAATTGAGGTAAAGTTGATGTTATGTTCACACATTCAGACATTCTCTCTAGTAATAGAGTTTCAGATTAGTTTCATGTCTTCTTTGTAAATTCTAAATAGTGGAATCATATTAGCAGCCAATGACAATAACTGAACAACGTTCAGTCAATTAAATAGTGCTCAACTGCTAACAGCACAGAAAAAGCCTCCATTTTCCTGAACATTATCACCTGACCCCATTCAGATTGAGGTAAAGTTGGTTTTATGCTCAGACGTTCATTTTGGAACAGTGACAACTTCTGACACGCTACTTTGAATACTCAGTGTAAAATCGAATGCAAGTATGACATTAGCACTGTTTGATTGACTGAAAACGATGAAGTACTTTGAGACTTGTTGGCCGCTAATATGACTTCACCTAGGGCTGGGCGATAAAACAGTATCGGTATTTATTGACCGAACTCCTTGGTCAATAACGATAAAAAAAGAAAAAGTTTGGTATGGAGTTTTGTAGGCATGGGCCGGTATATGTTTCTGGCGGTACGATAACCTTGGAAAAATATCACGGGGTCACGGTATTGAGATTACTGCTCTAAAATATTTTGGATCAGTAAACATGTCAAGCTGAATAATTCACATTAATGATTGATTTCTGCTGCCTTCATTTGTCACAAAAACACAGAATTTATTTTACAACTTAAAACAGCATCTTTGGAAATATTTTCTGCTGGAGCTGCTGCTTTCCTAAAAAACAAAAAAAAATGTGAATAAAAAAATCTTACTCATCATACCTTGGGAACGGTATAGAAGAAAATGTTCACGGTTTTACAACCTTGACTTTTCCAAACCGCGGTATACCTTGAACACTGTTATCGTCCCATGCCTAGAGTTTTGCTATGAAGCGCAACTATAGCTTTATTAAAATGTGGCTGCTGAGTGTGCGCCTTGGAAGGAATGGCAATAAGCTTAGGGTTATTTTCAATCGAGGCACACAGCTTGGTGATGTGACATGCTCGCATTTTCAAGGCGCACATGAGTTGATATACAATGCAATATACACATTATAGTAATAATGGTAGACTCAGACAAACTGCAGTGTTTTTTTTATTCTCCTCATAAATACAAACTATTATTAGAACCGCAGCAATGGTTTGTTCATCCTCTGAGAAAACAGTTGATGGTCACCTAGTTATGAGAGATGCCAGAGGAGCGCGAGCGCAAATCGCATTGAAAATGGTGAAGGAAACCGAATCCATGCACTTGCACTTTTCATGTGCTTTTAGACGCAACATGTGAATGGTTGGATTTGTCATCACTACCTCAGATCAGAACAACACATGCGAAAATGAGTTCCATGACTAGCAGCATTGAGCAGATTGTAAATAAAAAAGGATGTAAGGATGTCACCAGAGGGTTTTTTTTGTTTCTTTTCTTGTGCATCTCAGCCACTAGCACCCCATCTGAAAGATTTTTTAGCACAGGGGTAGTGTAGTCATTCAACTTCACAATTTGTAATGTTGCAATATGTATTTGAATAATGATAGTTGGTTCCTTTACTTGAAAGCTCAGATTTGATTATAATAATTAGTTTTGTTTTCAGAGTTTGAGGTTTACTGTATGATTATTATAGACACCTTACATCAATCAACCTTAAAGTGCTTTGATTGTTCAGTGTTACATTTTACCATTGCAAATACATTGTAACATTTTATTTATCAAGTTTAAGAGTCTCTTTAGCACTTATGTTTATTTTATTATAAGACATTGGATATTTTTGTTTATTTTTCTGTTCATTATTATTAAAACTATGTGCCTTACTAATGTTGGTAAATTAAAACTAAATGGTTAAACGAATGAAAAATCATAATATTCCTAAATGGAAATATTCAATAATTATCGATAACGTATTATATTAAACATTATATTGTGATATTTGTTTAGCTGTATAACACGGGCGTAATTTCACTATTTCGAATTAGAAAAGAATGCTTTTTTGAAGTTGTATTATTAAGGATAAAGAATGCACTAATATAAAACCAAATTGACTATTTATATATTGCATTCTAAACGAATCAAGTAAAGACCAAAGTAATATAACTACAACAGTGGATCTTAATGCATATTCCTTAGTAGGTTTAAAGCTAACATATGTAACTTAAAGCAAGACATAAATAAATACACGATTCTGTTACTTACCTTTTTAATACTGGACGTGTTCTCTCTCTTTTTAGTGTGTGGATCTAAAAACTGAAGCCTGTTCAGGATCCACTGCTGCCTGCCAGTCCTCTGAACTCCAAGGCTTCCTGAAGGAGGGAGTTTTTTGTATCTCGAGTACTGTGTGCGTAGAGACTCCCACCTTTTCTTCAGCTCTTTATCTGAAAGAAAATGTAACATTATAGTACGTCGACTTTATTTTGGGACAACGGTTATTGTAGTTGTGTGTGGCTACTAGTTCACGTAAAGCAAATTAACAAAGCAAAATAAACATGCCTTACAAGTGACATGCTCACACAAGCACGACATGCTATTTATTATGCACAATCGAACAAAACATCCCGATATATATCTATTAAACACACGAAAGCAACAAAAATGAATTCTTACCCGATATGGCCAGCTTGCTTTCGATCTCACGCCATAACTCCGCTTTCGCCACTCGGTTAGCATATTGATTTTCCGTGATGTCGTACAGAGATGGCCGCTCCAGAATTAAGTTGATCAGCTCGTTTTCAACAGCCTCGTTCCACACAGCCATGTCATTAAACATTTATGATGTGTAGCTAAAAAAAACAGCAGACTGCTTGCTGCTTCTTCGGCTTCTTCTTCTTCTTTTTACAGGCGGATAAACAACATCCGGGTCGTTTGTGTTTCATTTTTGCTAAAAGGGATACTGCTGTGGCCGGAACTAAACGATAATTATTTATATGATTTATAAAATTAATTGTATTAATTTATAATATAATTAATTGTATTTTATTAACGTCTACCCCTACTCTTTTATTAACATCTAACCTTAAACGCGACCATCACAGTACTGTAAAAGCAGTAGTTATACAATGTATTATTCATATTATTTATTAAATCACCCATTAAATTGTATTTAATTAACGCCTATGCCCAACCCAACCCTAAATCTACTCCTCACAGTAATGTAAAAATTATTATTATTGTTGTACGGTGTCAAAAATGATGCTATATTGATGTATCTCAGCAGTATTTTTATTTCTATTCATTCAACAACAAATGTAATCAATCAAACAACAATCTATCCGCAGCTGTAATACATCTTCATATCACTGAGGTAAAGTTGGTTTTATATTCGCACATTCAGACTTTCTCCTTGATAATATACTTTCAGAAAAGTATTATTTGCTAATTGTAATTAGGGTAATCATAGCAGCCAATGACTACCAAACTACAACACTGTTTAGTGTAATGGTGTTTTGAAGTCATACTTGCATGCGATTTCAGACCGAATATTCAAAGTAATGTGGTAAACAATATAGGGATTCCGTCAAATGTTGTCACTGAATGAATGTTCAAATATAAAGCCAACTTTACCTCAATCTTCATACTAATATATATATATATATATATATATATATATATATATATATATATATATATATATATATATATATATATATATATATTTACCATAGTAAACTATTTACCATTACCAGAGTAATTTTTGGGTGAACCATCCTTTTATAGCTTTAATGAGTAAAATTATAATCTCATATTTTTGAGATAAGGGCACTAAATGCAATGAAGTAGGTAGCAAAGTATTAATTTAAAAGTTCTTGGTTATATTCAAAGAAACATGTGTTGTTTATGCATTATGTTTAGTTGCTATATTTGATTACATAAATCATAACCTCCAAGAGCTTGTGTCCACACACTGAAAAAAGTGTTGCATGCAAAACTGTTGCAAACAATTTATTTGTGTTGAATTTAAACAAACAAATTAAATTGAGCAATGTTCAACTTAATTTGTTTGTTTAAATTCAGCCCAAATAAATTGTTTACAACCACTTAACGTAAAAAATTGAGTAAATCCAAGGAATCATCTTTGAATAATTTTTTTCAGTGCATACATGGACAGCACATTTTAGCTCCTAAGTGGCTATTTAAAATACTTTGAATGTTTTATATTTTGTTACAGACATACAGTGTCATCCTGCAACTGTTTTGCTGCACATGAAATGTCCCAAACCCTATTTTAACTGTCCAAAATAGGAAATAATTTTGTTTATAGTAATTTTGTTTATTAATAATTTTGTCTGATAGTCAAAGCAGGTTAAAAAAATCTATTTTAAATATGCATAAAAAAAATCAGGAAAAAGTGTTTTATGTAAATTCGGACCACCAGTTTACATATTTTGACATCATTTTTCTCTAAAAGTACATTATATCAAAAGATGATACTTAAATTTTTATTCTAATTACTGTAGGTTCCAATAAGCCCAAATAGCAAAGAGAAATAAAAAATGCATGTAAAAAAACACCTTGGGTCTTAAGAGGTTAAATAAGTTTATTTAAAAGTTATTCAAGTAAATTTATGACAATTTTGCAACTTGTAACAAAATGTAAAATCTTTCAAAGAAAAACTAGGAAAGGAAATTGGTCACACTTTACAATAAGGTTCATTAGTTAATGTTAATTAATGCATTTACTAACATAAACAAACAATGAACAATACATTTACTTCAGTATTTGTTCATGTTAGTTAACATTAGTTCATGAAAACACCATTGTTCACTGTTAGTTCATGTTAACTCACGGTGCATTAACTAATGTTAACAAGGATAGACTTGGATGTTAATAATGCATTAGTAAATGTTCAATTATGATTAATAAATGCTGTACAAGTGTTGTTCATGATTAGATCATGTTAGTAAATGCATCACTTATGAACCTTATTATAAAGTGTTACCAGGAAATCCTTAAATGAAGGATTCTAAACATTTTTGAAGAGAAAATTAAAATGATGTGACGTTTATGATTACTTGCAAAAGCCTCTTTTCTGTTCGGACACATCTAATGAATCCTTTTAACATTCATGGTAATGGTGAAAAAGCCATTCTGAGCTGTAAATGTGTCTGCAACATATTTTATAATCCAGCCATCATAATGGTGTAATTTTCAGAAATGTTCTGATCAACCAGCCAGAAACTGAAACCTGCCAAATTTTGCTCCAAATACACGTCAACAGCCAATGAGTCATAATTAAATTGTTTAAAATTTTTTTAATTTAGCATATATCTGTCCCAGACTTGCACACATATTGCACTGCAACAACAAATAATCTACAATGTCTGTAAACAAAAGTTAACAGAGACCGGAAACACAGTATCTTCAACTAATCTAACAAACTTTAAACTTTGCTCATTTTATACTTCTGCGATTGCATAACTGTATGTATTCAGCCAGCCTGTTCTCATGAGAAAACGAAGCTATTTTACGTTCAGTGTTACTATCAGTTTAGTGGCTACTTTGTACAAATTCATCTGGTCTTATTAAAATGTAAGATTTTTAGGAGGCGACGTCGTAGAATTGTACGAATGAGTGGTATGATTTCATATGAATTAGCCACTAAATCAAAAAGTTATAAATTGCTATGAAATAGCGTTGATATAATATTACAAAACCTACAGATACAAATTAGTCATTTGGGGTTTTCATTTTTTCTCATGTTTAGCCAAATACTGGGATTTATTGAGGTAAAGTTGGTTTTTATATTCGCACAATCATTCAATGACAACATGTGACGCAGTCCCTATATTGTTTACCACGCTACTTTGAATATTCAGTCTGAAATTGCATGCAAGTATGACTTCATAACAACATTAGCACTATTTAATTGACTAAACGATGTTGTACTTTGGTAGTCAATATGACTGCTGATTTGACTGCTAATATGATTCCACTATTTACAATTGGCAAAGAATACTTTTCTGAAAGTATATTATTAAGGGGAAAGTTCGAATGTGCGATTATAAAACCACCTTTACCTCAGTTTGGGATTGATATGTTTAGAGGAAACAGAAGGGTATTTAGATTTTTTGAGATGCATGAAATATTGGGAAAATGTTTTACATTTTATAAAATGCATCCAAGAATGGAGTCCACTGTCTTCAGAAAAATGCAGAAGTTATTTCCTTTTAGATTATCTTTGTGTAATGCGCATTAAAACCAAATCACAGTTTTGTTTACAGCACTAATCAAGGAAATGCTGTGATGTCACCTACTGGAAAAGATTGCATTTGCATTTTCATTCAGCCTGTCAACTGCTTTTGTTTTGTACAGGTATGTTTTATGTAGCATACTTTCACAAAGCTAAAGTTAGACCAATATATTTTTACATCATATTTTGAAATCTAAATAAAACACTACCTGCCCAAGCTTATGCATGTAAGCATCTTTATGTGGATCGTGATTACAGTGCAGTGGCTGCCTCTTCTGTTAAACCACAGCAGATAATTCAGCCTGTGATAAAAAAAGTGTAAACATTCTGTTTGTGTATGTATATTTTCATTATTTTTATTTATTAATTTTTTTTACGGACAAAAGTACATAAATAAATGGAGGAAGGCTCAAAATATTTAAACTGGAAGTGAAGCAGTCAGTCAAGTTTACGTTAAATTGGGTTCCATATTAATGAAAACATATAATACAAGCTCGATTAATGAAAACATTCGGAATAAAAGGGTATGTTATACGATAGCTTTTAGTGCAAAGGTGCCGCCATCAAGGAACATCGCTGTGTCTGAGGGCGCAGGGTTGGTTTTGTTCCCTCAGCTGAACAGATACAGTGGAAGTAATGGACTGACAACGGAGACTGCAAAGCCTAATTTAACCCAATGCGTGAAGTTGTGGATGTGCATCGTAGAGCTGGTGCAAATACAACAAGTTGTGCCTAATATAGCCTATACAAAAATATACGTTTTCCATTTTTCTTTTGGTGCAGCGCTGCTTGATGAGGGGATTTACATTTAGACTAATGCAGCGATTAAAATGATACATGACTTCACGCTTTACTAAGTCATGTCTTTGTGTATTATGTCAAGACATATTAAATTTTCAAGTCAATCAACTTGATCTCTCAACATGTATGAAGAACGAAAAAACCTGCCATGTGAAAAACCGTGCCAATCTTAGTTTGGTTTGAACACGAAAAGAGGTGAGCAGCTGTACTAATAAAAATGTAAAAGTTCCCTCCCCTGTTTTGTCGGCACCGGACTTTGTTGAAACCATGGTTGAAACCGAAACCCAGTCAGGCAGCATAATACAGAAAGTGGACCAAAAACATTAAACAATCAGTAAATTAAAAGGGAAAAAAGAAAAATAGAATACATTTATTTTTATATATAGACACGAGACTTGTGGTAATACGGTAATATGGTATACCGCGGGATCTAAAAATAGCAATGGAATCAGTTTCAATATTTGTTATACTGTCATAAAAAACAATGCACTTATATAGGAGACAAGTCTTAAATATTAAATATTATTTATTTAATGCCTAAAAATGCATATGTGTGATTTTTATCACAGGACAGTGTGGAAGTGAGAGGTGATGTAAGACGGCAAGTCGCACACCAAGTGACCTGGTCTCGAAAAAGAACACAACCTCTGCAGTTTGGCAGTATTTTGGGTTTCGACCGAACGAGAAGGGAGATGTGGTAAATATGAACTAGAGGTCTGCATTCCCGCTGCTGTACCACGGGAGCCACAGGACCAGACCAGATTTCTTGCGGTGCGGGAATAAATTTCTGAATAAAGCGCGGGAGCGGTCGGTAACTCTGGTGTAATTTGAACGGGAGCGGGTGGTCTAACAGCACTCGTGCATCCGCGTGGATGCTGTTTATGTGTTTATGTGTGTGTGTGTGTGTGTGTGTGTGTGTGTGTGTGTGTGTGTGTGTGTGTGTGTGTGTGTGTGTGAATGAGAGAGAAAGATTGTTTCCAGAATTCTGTGCAGAAAGACGAAAAAATGTCCACAGATTCTGTCTGGCCCTCCTCATTCGTCAGCATAATGCTGAGGAACTACAGAGCTTGTGTAAACATATAGTGCTATGATCAAATGCTTCCTCTTTCATTGAAACACCATGTTTTCTCAGTGGTGTCATTTTTCTTGTGTGTTTATTTTGTTATTGAGAGGACAGATCGCAGCAGATATTTACATATACAGATAAATGTGGCTCTCTCAGCAGCAAGTGTGGCATCTGGATGTCCATTAACTGCATATAACTGCGTATGCATTACCTCTCACTAAAGACCAAAACAGCCCCTTTCCTGCACCCAGATGGAAAACGCTGAGGGCCATTTTCTACTGAAAACATGCAAAGCTTTCTAAAATCGGTACCCACTTCCACTGCCTTTCAGAAGGTCAGATTACACCCTTTAATGGGATATCCTTTCCGCGAATCTGCACACACGCACACAGAGCTACTATCAACAGAGACATGCTCACAATGAGTTTCCTCCTTCCTGTTATTGAATTCAACAGACCAAAGAGCGACAGGTTCCGGACAACTGCTAGGAGGTACTGGAGGAAACGGAGAAACACAGCATGCAAAAAGAAAAGCTATTATTCGTATGACTCAAAGACAAAATTCAGAACATTATACATCAATACTTCTACACCTACCATCACAGAGTGGTTAATGAAACCAAAGTTGTAACACAAGCTTCATTCTGAAACGCCAATAGCATTGCTTCCATTTACCTATTTTTATGTGTGTTTTGGAATATCGCATAAAAACCCTGGATGGAAATGCCAAGATGTGCATACAAAAATTATCCACAACTGAGTAGGATAAACTTTTAGGAAAAATTGCGCATAAACTGCAATGGAAACGCTTTTACCGAAAAAAATTCCAGTGTCATTCACTGGCTTAGCCCCTTTATTAATCCGGGGTCGCCACAGCGGAATGAACCACCAACTTATTTAGCATATGTTTTACGCAGCATCCTTCCGGCCGCAACCCATCACTGGGAAATAAGAATCCAGTGTGCTCATTAAAAATGTCATTTGATTGTATTTTAAGAGATCATGTGATGATAAAAATAGCATTAGGGGTAGAGATGCTCATTTTGCCAACCTACAACCGCCGCTCATTAATCGTATATTAGCGGTTAACTGGTCAGATTAAAGGCGTTACGGTGGTGCAGTGGGTAGCACAATCACCTCACAGCAAGAAGGTTGCTGATTCCAGTCCTTGTTGGGTCAGTTGGCATTTCTGTGCGGAGTTTGCATGTTCTCCCCGTGATCGCGTAGGTTTCCTCCCGGTGCTCCGCTCACGTGCGATATAGGTGAACTGAATAAGCTAAATTGGCCATAGTGTATGTGTGTGTATGAGGCCCCGTTTACACTAATATGTTTTAGTTTTGCTACAATTACCCCATCGGCCCACACTACGCTGGAGTTTTCGAGCCCTAAAAAACAGAGCGTTTTGAAAACGCTGGAGAGGCCGTTTTCATTCTAAAAGGCTTCTGCTCCATGTCAGTGTGGATAGGGGAAAACTGAGACATCTGAAATGGAGGCGGGGCTGCAGACATTCACCTATCTGATTGGGGCTTTTTCCTCAATATTAAGTAGCCTACACACAGTTCAGTCTTACATCCTCTCCTTGTAAGTTCAGACTTCACAAGTTTGATATGGAAAACAAATTCCTGAGGGCACATCAGGTAAATCTTCAAAGGGAACAGTGTACTTTATAACATCATTCACATAACCCTGGATATTTTGTTTCACTTTCTTAACAATGAAATAAACACATTATAGAAGAAACTGCCTATTTTCATTTTGATATTAGCAACTTAACAGACACCAAAAATTGAGGCATTGTGTAGCTCCATATTTATATAACTGTCATCTTCACTGTATGCATATTCATAACAAAACGAAGCCTATAAAATAACTGCCTCCTTTCATTTTCATTGAAAATGCGAAACACACCCTCTCTTTTGCTGAATATCAGTTTTAATAATCAATAATGGCCATTATAAAAGTGTAACGTACAGCAAGTTCATACAATATAGGAAATAAAGGCAAACAATCAGTCAAATGTGCAGAATCAGTGCTCACGGTTACATTAATTAATATATTATCCTAACTTCCGGCGTCCGGGGTCGCCACAGCAGAATGAACCGCCAACTTATCCAGCACATGTTTTGTGCAGCGGATGCCCTTCCAGCCGCAACACATCTCTGGGAAACATCCATACACACTCACTACAAGAAACTCATATTAAATATTAATGATATTTCACATTCTAGTATTTTTTACAATGAAAATAGGTTTGAAATGTCAGTGCAGTGTTCGGGATTAGCTAGTCACATATATTGGCATTACATAACTTTATTAATATGTAACTAAATTGTGTAATTAAATTATTTATATTATATATATATATATATATATATATATATATATATATATATATATATATATATATATATATATATATATATATATATATATATATATATATATATATGTGTGTGTGTGTGTGTGTGTGTGTGTGTGTGTGTTTCTTTTTTTCTATTACAATGTTTTGAAATTCTTTTTTCAAAAAATAACTGAATACACTTAATTCGTCACAGATATACACTATAAAGTTTTAAAAACAAAAATTAATTATTTCAATTGAATGCTATTTATTTGATATTTTTTTCAACTCATAGACATGATGCAACTAAATGGAATATCTGATGCACAGCATGATAAAGCGCTTTCCCTGCACACCTTTTACAGGGTGAAATTATGAAACGCAAGTAAAGTGTTAAGTGTGTTAGGTAACCTGCCTGGCGTCTGTGGAATGGGAAAATACAGCTGTCATATCTGTAACCATCGGTGCGAATGTCAGTACAGAATGTTTCGCCTCGGGACACTATTTCTTGTGTTGGAATGTCGACTAATTTGCATGTCCTGTAGATCTGCTTTCTAAAGGCTTTTATCAACAGCAGGTTTGGTTTACGAATCCACCACTATCATAAGATCAAGGGTGTAAAATATGCCGCCTATAGAACTTCTGTTGAATAAACAGTTTTCTTCATAACAAGTGGAATAAAGTGAACTAAGGTTATCTGAGGAGATTTAATAATATTCATACTGAAATCCAGATGAGAAATCAAACCACAGTGCAAAATGTTAACCGAGCTCGCTGAAATCATAATATCGAACTCAAATGAATAATCAGATGCAGGTGTGTTGTTTTTAAGCTGTAGACTATAAACAAAGACAATATTTGTATTTTAATAATATTTTACTTGCATTATCGCAGATGGAATTATTCGAATTGGCAACTACAGCACTTTATTCATGATCCAAATAAAGATGCAAAATACATACATTAACATGAGCAGTTATTGACAAGAAAAATCATAATAGTCTGACTTTATCTTATTAAAATTATCCTGCATTAAACATACCTGCACGAAACACAAGCAGACGGTCTAATAGAAATGTATTCTTTATCACTAGGTGACGCTTGTAGAGAAGCAGTAATAGTATTTCCTTATTTAACTATGCTTTTTAGTTTGGTAATGGTAATATAAAAATAAAATACCCTCTAAACATTTGTGAACACACTCCTGGATACATACATAAACCCAATTTAATCTTAACCATTTTCTTCTGCATTTAGGATTTTTCTTCCTCTAACTAGAATATAGGAACCAAATTATATTTCTGCGTATGCGTCTAAATATGGTGGGGAAAATAAGTATTGAACACGTCACCATTTTTCTCAGAAAACATATTTCTAAAGGCGCTGATGACTTGAAATGTTTCCCGAATGTTGGTAACAACCAAAGAAATCCATATATGCAAAGAAAACAAATCTAATTAGTTTACAAATTAAGTTATGCGTAATAAAATGAAACGATACAGTGAAAAAGTATTGAACACATAAAGAAAGGGAGGTGTAGAAAGGCAGTAAAAGCCCAGACAGCAGCTGAAATCTCTTAGAAGTTCTTCAGCAACTCTCGGCCCTTCCTCATTGTAAATTAATATTAGCTGCTTCAGTCTAATATCTACATTACAGGATTATGAAGGTGAAACCAGAGTGGACATTTCGGCAAGACAATGATTCAAAACACAGCCAAGGAAACTCTCAAATGCTTTCAGAGAAAGAAAATCAAGCTGTAGAATGGCCAAGCCAATCACCTGACCTGAATCCAATATAAAATAGAAATTAAAGCTCAGATTTAATGGACGGGACCCACAGAACCATCAAGATTTTTACACTCTGTTGAGGTCTGTGGAAAAACTCACACCTGAGCAATACATGTGACTTCATTCTGCATATGAGAGGACTCTTCAAACTGCCAGCACCAAAAAAGCCTTTTATATAAAGTATTAAAGACGTTTCAGTAGTTCAGTACTTTCTTCTTGTGTCATTTTATTATTACACATGACTAATTTTTCAGATTTTTTGTTTTTGTTTTATTATTATGTTTGTATTGTTTGGGTTTTTACCAAAATCTGGTTCAATCCCATGTCAACAGCTCCTTTAGAAATATTATTCCCAGAAAAAAACATGACGTGTTCAATACTTATTTTCCCCGCTGTACATAAAACCAAATAATACATAAAGGCATAGTAAAACACAAGTAAAACAACATAAATACCCTCCTTTTTTCAGACTTATGTTTGTTAAATAATATACAACTCTATAAGAACATCAAAATATGGGCCTAAATTGAATATACATAAGGCTAAGAAATATTTAACCTAAACGTTACAAACATCAGTCACTGCAGCATTAAACAAATGAAGGTCAGTGTCATAAATAGCGACAAGTCTGATTAAAAGCTTACATCTTATTTGTAATACTGACTAATTTTGTGAAAGGAACAAACAAAAGTCCATTAACTAGAGACTCTACAGAGGCAATTGTGCGTATATGACCTGCAGGCAGCTGATGTAAAATCTAAAAATCTCAAATCCCAATCGATCTGTCACTTATTAAAGCTAATGCAGAATATCTTGTGTTTTTCCAGGGGTTCCCATATGATGCCTGGTATTTTATGCCTGCTTTTTATGAATCTGTGCTCTATCTTCAGCATCTTAAGTCAAAGCCAAAGATCTTGTGAAGGGATTCAGTTTGAGTAATACAAAAATATAGATGTCATCAAAGCTCACGAAACAAAAAAATCTCATTACAGTACGCAGCCAAGCCCCGAGGCTGCATGTTGCTGGAAAAATATGGATATGCAATATTGTCTTTGTCAATATTTGTTGTTGTGATATGACATTTCCCTAAAGAAATTTTATTTTTATATAGTGTATATACTGAAATCATGGAGTTAGAAACCTCTTAAGATAATTTTAAGACTCTTTTCATACATTTTAAGACCTCATCGCCACTATTTAGGTTTTAACCGGTAACACTGGGGATATTTTAACTTGTATATTTACTAAATGCTTAATGTAAGAAAGCACAAATTGGCCAATTACAATATTGATTTCGAAATATTTTAGAATTTCAGAAACAAAATGTAAATAAAATATGAGGGTGTGACAATTTTTTTTATCTGCTTTATCACAGGTTGAACTATCTAAAGTGATTTAAAGGAAGCCAAGATTTTCAATGATACAATGCAACTTAGTACTACCAGAATTATGCTTGTATCAGTAATCCTAAAGCCAGAGACCTCTTGATGGGACATAGCTGAGCAATACTGAATGGAATTAGAATTTTATCAGAAGCCATGAAGCCAAAGATCTCATGACAGGATGCAGTAATGCGATCACAAATCAATGAGAAAAACCATCTCTTGCTGGGATGTAGCCAAATGCTACCAAATCATGGTTTAATTAAAAACCACTAAATCATAAAAAAAAACTCAACATAAAAATTGGCTGAGTTCCTCAAGAATAAAGAAACCCTTCATGGGGTATGTACACACAAACCTTTAATTTTCAGTCAGCCAGCCTAAGCGTTTCCGGTAAACTGTCTTTACATTACAAAATCGTCACGCTTAAGATCCGTTTTCTTTAAAAATGAATGATCTTTCTTACCAGATTGATAAACGATATAATGGGCCTCAGACCGGACAAGAAGCACTGCATTAAAATCCATTTCCCGCTGCCATGTCATGTTCATATTCAAAATATGAAAATTTACTTTACCTCAGTACTCTTAATGGAGTTTCTGCGCTAGCCTGCTGCTACTGACGGTGCTAATGTTTACACAGTCTTTCATCACATTTTACACTTGAATAGCTAAATGAATGCTTAAGTTTGTTTAACTGAATGTATTTTAATTACATTACAACACTGATGCTGTAAATGGAACTTTATGAAATTGAAACTAGTCACATTAACCTTTCATAAGAAGTTTACCATTGGCTGAAAAACAATAGCTGTGCATATACTGTAGCCCATTGAGCAGGAATAACGAATCCCAAAATATCATAATGAGAAGCAGCTCAGAGGTACTAAAAATATATCAGACAGTCAGATTCATAACTGGACTGCTGAAAAAGCCAAAGATTTCATGAATGTGCATAGCTGAGAGCTACAATAATCCTTGTTTTATTAGAAATCATAAAGCTAAAGGTTTCATACTGAAAAGAAACTAGCTGTGAAGGAATAGTTCATCCAAAAACCAACCGCTATACTATTTATTTACTCACCCTCAAGTGGTTACAAGTACAAGGGGGTTATTGCCAAGAAAATAGCAAACTGAAATTAAATGTTGTAAATGAATTGAGTTTTTAAAATGTAAATACTGTCACTCGACTGATAGAGGACTAAGCAGAAGACATTGGTGAGCAAATCAAGGCAAAAACTTGTGTACAGTACATATATCTGTTTAATAAATCTGTTTTGTTCATATGCACCAATATATATTACCCATATTCACCCATATTTAGTTTTATTAAAATGTGGCTGCTGAGGGCGCACCTTGGAAGCAATGCCAATTAGCTTAGGGTGTAAGTTTGTCATTTCCAAAGGAGGTCGGGTATGTATGGGAGGTAAATAAATGTAAATAAAAAAGGATGTAAGGATGTTGCCAGAGTGGCGTTTTGGCTTCTTTTTTTGTGCATCCCAGCCACTAGCACCCCATCTGAAAGAGTTTTTTTACATAGAGGGTAATATAGTCGTCCAACTTCATAATTTTTAATGTTCAGTAGGTATTTGAATAAAGACGGTAGTTCCTTTACTTGAAAGCTCACACTTGATTATCATAATTTGTTTTGTTTACAGAGTTTGAGGTTTACTGTATCATTATTATTCACACTATACAGATGTTGATCTACCTTTACCATTGTACAAGCTTTGTAATATTTTACCTATCAAGTTTAAGAGTCTCTTTAACACTTATGTTTATTTTATTATAAAGAGATCAGATATTTTGTTTAAATATTTTTGACTAATAAAACTATTTGCCTCAGCAATGTTGGTAAATTAAAATAAAAGTGGTTAAAAATGTATTGGTAAAAAATATTCAATAATTATCTATATATATATATTTTTTTTTTTTTTTTTTTTTTTTCAATATTGCCCTGCCCTACTATATAGAATCTTTAATGAATTCATTTATGTTCAAGGTTCATGGAAGCCTCAATATCAACGCCAAACCTTTATTTTTTAAGGGGATAGTTCAGCTGAAAATGACAATAGAGTCATTTACTCGCCCTCAAGTGATTAAAAACCTTTATGAGTTTCTTCTGTTGAACACAAAACAAGATATTTTGAAGTGAGCTGAAAGCCTGTAACCATTGACATGCATAGCAGGAAAAATAAATACTATGGAAGTCAGTGGTTAGAGGTTTCCAGCTTTCTTCAAAATATCTTCTTTTGTGTTCAACAGAAGAAAGAAACTCATAAAGGTTTGAAACAAGTGAAGGGAGAGTAAATGATGGCAGCATATTTATTTTTGTGTGAACTATCCCCTTAGGAGGGGACTGAATAGACATAATGGACAAAATTTCTATGATGGCATGCCAGCAACTCTGCTGAAATCATCACATCCAGTCATAGATACAGTGAAGCTCGGAGCAGAATATTAATTTACCAGCTCCAGACTCATTTGCTAACGCCACACCCACGATATTTCGTCAGCTCTCCCACAGATGAAATTTGTTTGCAAAGGGAAATGAAGCGAATACTGCCGTGTTTAACCTAAAAATAGGTTAAATTGGGAAAAAAAATAACGCTACATTTATCTGCGAGCTTTCCACCTGTCGACAGCTCAGTCATATTCATAATGCAGTGATGCCGTCACTGGGCCTCAGATGCTTCAAGTCAGATGTTTACATCTTATATTAGGTATTACATCACAACATCAACCAGGAAGGCAGACAAATGAATGGCTAATTACGACAAATAATCCTCTCATAACATCAGTCAATCGCACACGAATAATGACAGGAAAACAGCGATCAGCAGCCTGTGTCATTGAATGTGTGTGTACAGTATCAGCAGAGTATACAGAGCCCATTCAAACAATTATGACGGATTAACACGCGCACAGACATTCACGTTCAGCCGATAAGCACTTTATTCGACAGATTCATCAGCAATGACATAAAGTCCTGCTGAGCTGCATCTTTAGCAAACAAAGGCCTGCTTTCCATCCATCAGAGGAAAACATCACGTCACCAGCTGAACGTTAAATAAGAGCAGACGATGCACATCTCTCACCGTAACGTCGGCCCCAGACACGCCGTGTCCGTGCTCTCGATCTCTTGTAATATTCGTTCATGTTCGGTGATAGTCTCCAAGCTCTCGCTCTCCGCCATGTTGGCTCTAAGCGTCACAGTGTTCATATGTGACAATGCCGAAAGAGATGCAGTGACATGAGTCCGCCGGAAGAGGGAGCAGAGCCTTTGCAGGTCAGACTGAAAGCTCGATAGAAGCTCAACAGATTGGAGATTTTGTGCTATGCGGACTGAGCAGAACTAAAATAGTAAGTTTATCCCTATACACATGTGTTCAAGTATCATTTCTTTGAATACAGATGGCACAAATCTCACCTCAACACATTTAAAGAACTGAAATGTTTTTCTTAAAGGGATAGTTCACCAAACAAAGTCTAAATTAACATAGCACTATTTTCTCATCCTTAAATAGTTTTAAATCTTTATGTTTCTTCTTGTGTTGAACACCAAAGAAGATATTGTGATTAATGTTGTAAACAGGTAACCATTGACACCCAATAGTACAGAAAAACAAATATCCCTGCTGAAAAATCCAGCTTAAACCAGCCTAGACTGGTTGGCTGGTTTTAGCTGGTTGACCAGCCTGGTTTTAGAGGGGTTTTGGCCATTTCCAGCCTGGTCTTAGCTGGTCAATCTGGAAAATGACCAGCAAAATCCAGCTAAAACCAGCTTGACCTGCCGGGTTTAAGCTGGACATAGCTGGTTTTGGCTGGGCTCCCAGCCTGGCTAGGCTGGTCAAGCTGGTTTTAGTTGGTCATTTTCCAGCCTGACCAGCTAAGACCAGGCTGGAAATGGCCAAAACCCCTCTAAAACCAGGCTGGTCGACCAGCTAAAACCAGCCAACCAACCTAGGCTGGTTTAAGCTGGATTTTTCAGTAGGGTATGAAAGTCGATAGTTACTGATTTCCAGGCTTTTTTTTTTTGTCAAAATAATTGCTTTAAAGTGACAATTCACCAAAAATAATGGTGCTAATTTACTCATTTAAATAAATTAAAGATTTTTATTGAAACCATGCTCTTATGTGATTCATAAAAAGGTCCTTTAGAGTCTTTTTTAGAGTCAAAATATGTTTACAGGCAAAGTAAAATGAATTGTCTACTGAAGCAAAATGATCAGCCTGTGTAAGAAATCGAGCATTATTTTATATCATTATTCAGTTTAACTCACAGTCTCAGCAATAATGTTGTGAATATTTTCCATTTTCTTGCATGATACCTAAATGTATTGTCGGGAGCCACATGTATTACATTTGTTTCGCCTGCATGTTGTAGTTTTTATACTCTCAAAGTACTTGTAACATTCTTAGATTGCTTTTAGATGGGTAAATTAACAGTAATGTTTTTATTTGATGGTCATATACCTTTAATTTTGTCATTGTCAACATTATTTAGCCAGTGAAAAAGTTTCAAGGTTAACTGATCTAGTTTTGTGTCTCTGGAAAATAGCCATTTGAATTATTTAACAATGTTGAATAATCAAAGCTTTTTGTGTCGATTTGTGCATACATCAGTGATTTAAGATTGGGAGAGTGTCGCTATTATATATTTATATTAAAAATATGCAGTTTAGTATGTATTTGTATTCCATATACTCCCATGTCAAACATTTGGAATCTTTATAAGTTTATGTAATTTGAGAGAAGTATTTTGACTTACAAAGACCATGTTTATTTTGGCATATCTATCTATCTATCTATCTATCTATCTATCTATCTATCTATCTATCTATCTATCCATCTATCCATCTATCCATCTATCCATCCATCCATCCATCCATCCATCCATCCATCCATCCATCTCTCAGAATTTTCAGCTTTCTGATATGCCGATTTGGTGCTTTTTTTCCAGGATTCTTTAATGAATAAACAGAAAAAAAAACTTAATTTTTCTTTTTCCCTTATTAAATAGACAATTTCTTTTTTAGGTGAACTTTCTTTCCCCACCTTTTCTCTTTTTCCCCAGGTGAACGTTTCCACAAAATTTATAAGCAGCAAAAACATCCAATTTCAACATCAATTACTGTTCTCAAGCACATAATCTGCATATTAGAATCATTATGGAGAAGCATAATTAGAAGGATAATTAGAAGCATAATTAGAAGGATTATGTCAAATAAATTAGCCAATTATTTGCTAGTCTTATTTATTTTCATCTAATTTCATCTGAATACAATAAATACAATGCACATTGTCAAAAAAATAAACATCTTCCACATCTTACTGTACACTGTAAAAAGCCTTAAAAGCAACAAGTTGACTTTACAAAAACAATGTAAGTAAACCCACTGTAACTTGGAACTGTTAAGTTGACTATAATTATGCTTATTGTACTCACTTTTTTAAAGTCAACTAATTTTTTTTATACAGTGTCAGACTATTTTAGCACGTCTGATTTTAAATAGTTACTGTAATTATTACAAATATTAAGTCTATCATTAAGTCTATAAAATCTAGCCTATATTGAATTTAAAAGAAACAAATATAATAAAGGTGTATTGGAAAAAGTGATTAGTTTACTTTTATTTTAAAAAGTGAGCACAATTTGCATAAAAATTAAGTCAACCTAATAGTTGCAAGTTACAATGGGTTTACTTACATTATTTTCGTTAAAGTCAACTTCACTGAAAAAAATGATTCAACGATGATTTACAAAAAATTTTTAAGTTAAGGGGTTGTAAACAATTTATTTGGGCTAAATTTAAACAAACAAATTAAGTTGAACATTGCTCAATTTAATTTGTTTGTTTAAATTCAACCCAATCAAATTGTTTGCAACAGTTTTGCAGACAACATTTTTTTCAGTGTTGTTTCTTTTAAGGCAATTGGTTTTCTCGCTTTAAATAACTAATCACTTTTTACAGCAACCAAATCACACTCAAAAATTATTTTTACTGCTTGTTCAAACTACTTATTTAAAATAAGCTGACACAACTCTTGAGATTTTTGGGGGACAACTTAATTGTTTTATGTTTAAGCCACTTCAATTTGTTAAGTTAACTTAATCGATTTGTGTTGGGGCAACATGAATGAATTGAGTGTACACTGTAAAAACTGCTGGGTTCCACACAACCGATTTGTGTTGGGGCAATGTGAAGGAATTAAGTTAACTTATTAGTTTTTTTCTTTTACAAATTGAAGTGGATTGAACATAAAACAATTAAGTTGTCCCCCCCAATAAAACTCAAGAATTGTGTTGTTTCAACTCATTTTAAGTAGTTAAAAAACATCATTTTTTGTGTACAACCCCTGCATTGTCTGTAATAACACTTAATACATCATTAACAAACATGTCACTGTATTAAAAAAGCACATAATAAAACATCTAACAAAACATTATTTTATTTCAGTCACTCTACCTTAAACTCGTTCCCAGTGGCAGATCTACTGATTCCAGTTCTGCAAAAACATTCCCATAGACTTTTCCTTCAGCTTTGTCCTCTTCTTGGGGACTGCTGGGGATCTTGAGGCTGCTGCTGCTGTCGTACATGATTGTCTGTGTGCTGGTTTGAACTGTGTTTCAAGCAGGACATGAACACACTACTGTCAGCAGAAATCTGCAGCTGAGGAAAACCGACAGATCTTGTGATCTCTAGTACTTTGAATCCAACAAAACAGGCGTTAAGTGCTGCTCTGTTAAATATTGCCAAATTGTGCTTCAAGATTTATCACAGCGCTGGACTGGGAACTGTGTTTTTATGGTACCAGAGTCACTCTAGAAATGCATATATTGTATAGTGTGTCCACTTTCTGGTCAAAAGTTTGGAATGATTATGTTTTATTTTGTTTTTTGAAAGAAGACTCTTTTGCTTACAAATTGTATTTGTTCGATCTTAAAGGGAGGGTGACACGGTGGCTCAGTGGTTAGCACTGTCGCCTTACAGAAAGAAGGTCACTGGTTTGAGTCCCGGCTGGGTCAGTTGGCATTTTTGTGTGGAGTTTGCATGTTCTCCCCGTGTTCGTGTGAGTTTCCTCCAGGTGCTCTGGTTTCCCCCACAGTCCAAAGACATGCGCTATATAGGTGAATTGAATAAACTAAATTGTGTGTAAATGAGTGTGTATGGCTGTTTCCCAGTACTGGGGTTGTTGGTAGATCGAATATGGTTGCGACTGGACGTTAATGAGAATTATTTATAGTATTTATTAAATTTTCCATTTATTGTATTGTATTAACGTCTACCCCCAACCCTAAACCCAACCGTCACAGTAACGTAAAAACAGTAGTTGTACCCAGTATTATTTATGCTATCTACTAAATTACCCAATAAATTAAAATTTTTAACACCTACCCATATCCCAACTCTAAACCCAACCATCACAGTACTGTAAAATATTAATTATTGTTATGCAGTGTCAAAAAAAATGCTGCGACTGTATATTGATGTGCATATCGCACTTCAGGCTGGCCGGGTATCCGATCTAGACTACCCAGTACATGGTTGCGTCTGTAAGAGCATCCGCTGTGTAAAACATATACTGGATAAATTGGTGGTTCATTCCGCTGTGGTGACCCCTGATGAATAAAGGTAAATAAATGAATGATCTTAAAGGGAGCGTTCACACAAAAAATGAAAATTGTGTCCTTTTGCAAACCTGTTTGAGTTGAACGCAAAGAAGACATGCTGAAGAATTTTCCAGCATTCTTCCGAATATCTTGTTCCATGTTCAATAAAAGAAAGAAATTCATAAAAGTTTAGAACTACTGAAGTGTAGAAAATTTTAATTTTTTAGGTGAACTAACCCTTAGTAAAAGCAGTAAAAAAAAATCGTTTTGATTTCCCAGGTATGGGTATCCGCTGGAAGGGCATCCGCTGCGTAAAAACGTGCTGGACAAGTTGGCGGTTCATTCCGCTGTGGCGACCCTGGATTAATAAAGGGACTAAGCTGACAAGAAAATGAATGAATGATGAAAAATCTTTTTGAATATATTTTGAAATGTCCTTTATTCATGTGATTGATTGATGAGTCATGCAATCCTTCAGAAAATAATATTCTAAAACTGATCATTTGTTTGTAAAGAAACATTCATTCATTCATTTTTTTTCATCTTAGTCCCTTTATTTGTCAGGGGTCACCACCGTGGAATGAACCACCAACTTATCCAGCATATGTTATACACAGCAGATGCCCTTCAAGCTGCAACCCAGTACTGGGAAACACCCATAAACTCTCATTCACACTCATACACAACGGCCAATTTTGTTTATTCAATTCACCTACAGTGTGTGTCTTTGGACTCTGCGGGAAACCGGAGCACACAGAGGAAACAGACCAACATGCCACGCCAACACGGCGAGAACATGCAAACTCCACACACAATTGCCAACTCGCCTAGCCAGGACTCGAACCAGCTGTGAGGTGACAGTGCTAACCTAATAAAGAAACATTTACTGTTTTTGCTGCTTAATATTTTTGCCAAAAATGCATTACAAGATTCAACATTTAAGGATAATAGGTTTGAAATAGTTTTAAGTAAGTAAATCAATGAATAAAATGTGTTTTTATTCAATAGAGACATTCCATTGATTGGATGAGCAAGTAAATACATTTATAATGTTCCATATAATTTCTGTTTCAAATAAAAAATTCTTGGAAAAAATTATCACAAATTCAAAAAAAAAAAAAAACATTTAGTCATCAAAAGGTGTTTTCAACAGGGATAATGATAATAAATAAATAAGTATAAATTAAAAATAATGAATAATATTACAATGACTTCTGAAGAATTGTGCAGAAGACTGGAGTAATGACTGCTTCAAATTCAGCTTTTTATCATATGAATACATTCATTTTAAAACTGTATTTTTATTTTTAAATATTTCACAATTTTGATATAAATAAGGCAGCCAAGGTGAGCTAAGAATTCATCCACAAACATAAAAAAATGAATGAATTCAAAATTTTAATTGGTATTGTAGTATTGTTCATGAAATGTAATTCTATATAATTTAAAAAAGAATATCTAGCATAAGAGTAGTGTTTGATTACATTTAATAACATTTAAGCAAATATTACAATAACACACATTACAAAACACAGTACTGTTTGCTAACTGGTGTGTTGTAAAAAATGGCTTCCTCACTGCTTCACAACAACAAGTTGAGGTTGTGACCTAACATACAGGAAATAATCTGATGATCATTTTTTTTATTTTTCAGAGTTTTTCAGAATTTATTTTTGGTCTTGCTTTTTTCAGTGGAACACACAAAGCAAAACAGGAAGCCTGCCATAAATATTTTTCTGAAGTTCATATATCAATTCACAAAGTTTGATGTCTGTTTGAACACAAAAAGGATAAAACGTGCACAGATTATGTTCAAATAGTAAGTCTTGCATAAAATGAAAAACCTTCAGGTGTTTAATGAATCAGAATCAGAAAGAGCTTTAATGCCAGGTATGTTCACACAGACGAGGAATTTGTTTTCATGACAGAGCTTCTACAGTGCAACAAGATTAAAAACTCTTAATGAAAAGTATAAAATCACTTTTATAAGAGGTTTAAACACAGTTGTGTGACACAGTAAATGGTAAAAATGGTTCCAATGGTAAAAATGCATTAATTATATTTTTTACAATCACACTTTATACAAACAGTCAGCAGAAACACTCTGATTGGCATATTCCCTTTGTACATGAGTGGGAGAAATTCCAGTTTATTGGTGATGATCTCTCCCTCATTAGCATAAAACATTTGTCTTGTTTTTGAATCTGCCACTATGCTGCCGCATGTGTAGCTCCGCCCTGTTTTGAAAAGTGGGCTGGGAGCACCATCTCATTTGAATTTAAAGCGACAGCTACTAAAATGGCACAATTAGGATCAAGGCTTAAAAGGGGCAGTTTTAAATAGTTATGAAACATTATCTGTGCGGTATTTTGAGCTGAAACTTCACATACTCACTCAAGAATTTTTAAAAAAAAAATCTACTTATTATTTATACAAGGTATTTTTCTTGTTTATGGAAGCACTGGAAATAATGTTTGTATGTTTCATAAACATAAACAATTTGTTTGTTTTTTATTCAAATTATTTTTATGCCTTTTTGAAAAAGAGGGAAGAAAATGCGGATGAAGAAGAATATGCAATGTTGAGTTGCGTCTATAGTTGAGCAAGAGCTGCAGTTCAGAACACAAGAGAGTTTAACAATAATGCAGTGAACGTTTAAAATATGCAAATTTTTAAGGACAGAGTTTAAAGCATTCAGGCACAAGAAACGTTACCAATTGTACGCTTAATAAAGAATAACTGTATTGAATTATTTATACAGTAAATACTTTGCAGTGTCATTTTTACACTTACAAAAACACAAAGCAATGTTTGATTCCCTATTAGCTTTGCTTCATTGTTTTTATAGTATATGATTGTAATTTATTAAATTTTACACATGATTTAATCCCCTACAGAATCATCCCAGAAAATAAAAATCTATACATTAGTTAAGACTTTATTATAGGGATCAACTGTTACTATTAACTTGCTTATTAGCATGCATGTTTTTAAGATATTGGCTGATTATTAGTATTTATAAACTACATATTCTGCACAATATTAATCTGCTACCTTAATAACTATTAATAAGGAGCAAATTAGGAGTTTATTGAAGCTAATGTCATAGTTCATGGTTTGTTAATAGTGAAAATTGAACCGTAAAATAAAGTGCGGCAATAAATTCTTTCCAAACAGTGCTAATTAAGTTATTTGTTGAAATTGTGCTAGAGCTGGGCAAAGATGAATTGCGATTTGTTTTCTATAGTTTTATTATGTATATGTGATACACACACATACATAAGTCAGAATTATTAGCCCCCCTGATTTTTTTTCAACACATTTCTAAACATAATAGTTTTAATAACTCATTCCTAATAACTGATTTATTTTATCGTTGCCATGATGACAGTAAATAATATTTGACTAGATATTTTTCAAGACACTTCTATACAGCTTTAAGCAACATTTAAAGGCTTAACTAGGTTAATTAATTAAACTAGGCAGGATTGGGTAATTAGGCAAGTTATTGTATAATGATTGTTCATTCTGTAGACTATCAAAAAAATATCTGAAAGGGGCTAATAATTTTGTCCTTAAAATGGGGTTTAACAAATTAAAAACTGCCTTTATTCTTGCCGAAATAAAACAAATAAGACTTATATAAATATATATAATTTATATCATACACATATATTTAATATCTAAATATAAATAAACATTTTATAAACTATATGCATTTGGTTAATTATACATAATAAATATACACAGTACACACACTTAAGTCAAAACAAACTTTTATTTTAGATGCAATTAATCGCAATAAATTTTTGCCCAGCACTATTCGTAACTTTTTGATTTAGTGGCTAATACGTATGAATTTGTACGATGTCATCTGTACAATTTATTACGATTTGCTCATCTCCCAATGAGGGTTGGGTTTAGGGGTGGGGTTGGGTGCCACGCCTCTTTTTAAAAATTGTATGGTTTTGTACAAATTAGCTTACTGACAAAACGTAAAATAGTTACATTTCCTCCATGAGATCAGAAAAATAAAATATTGCAATGTCGGATTTTTAAAATATCATGCAGTTCTAATTCAGTTATTAAAATGACCTGTTTCTAAAGTTTAGTTTGAACGTCAGTAAATTGTCTTTGCCATTTCAACATGTTGGAGTCATAATAAAGATAAATAAAATAAAATAAATTGCTAATTTAATCCTTAAGTGAATGTTTCATGAGCATCGGTTTGATGAACTTCATGTTTGCTTTTACTCAGCTAACAGGAAATGAACAACAGCATTAAAACAAGAATAGACCCAGCGTATCCTGTAGATGAATGGATGTATTTCCATCTTCACCCAACAGGATAATTACACAGCCGCACATGTGAATCACAATGAATCACTGAGGCACATATTAGAAAAAATCAAAAGGCACATGTGATTCAGCATGTAGGTCATATCTCAGAGCTTTGGGAAACCTTCCTGCTCTAAATACATGATCAGTCATGTATTATCTGAGCTGCTATCAGGAGTCAAGGAACAGGGTGTGTAGGTATTATGGGGGCACGTTGTGTGCTTTTCAACAATTATTCTGAGTCAGTTTTAGTCACAGTTTTGCAACAAAACGTAAAAAAAAAATATATATATATATATATATATATATATATATATATGTGTGTGTGTGTGTGTGTGTGTATATACCCAAAAGAGCACATCACTCCGCTACTCACCCGTTTGCACTGGCTGCCAGTTGCTGCTCGCATCAAATTCAAAGCTCTGATGTTTGCTTACAAAGCGACCTCTGGCTTTGCTCCTTCGTATCTGCTCTTACTTCTGCAGATTTATGTGCCCTCCAGAAACTTGCGTTCTGTGAATGAACGTCGCCTCGTGGTTCCATCCCTAAGAGGGAAGAAATCACTTTCCCGAACTCTCGCATTCAATCTGCCCAGTTGGTGGAATGAACTCCCTAACTACATCAGAACAGCAGAGTCACTTGCTGTCTTCAAGAAACGACTAAAAACTCAACTGTTTAGTCTCCACTTTCCTTCCTAATCTTAACTGCCTCTCTGGCTATCCCACTAACTGTACTCTCTCTCAAAAAAAAAACTACATTACTAATGCTTTGCTTCTTAGACTTTACACACCTGAAACTTGTCTATAGCACTTATTCACTGCTGCTCTTATAGATGTGTAAATTGCTTCCTTGTCCTTATTTGTAAGTCGCTTTGGATAAAAGCGTCTGCTAAATGACTAAATGTAAATGCAATAGAGCACCTTTGGGATGTGGTGGAATAGGAGATACGCATCAGGGATGTGCAGCCGGCAAATCTGCAGCAACTGTGACATGATGCTATCATGTCAATATGGACCAAAATCTCTGAGGAATATTTCCAGTACCTGGTTGAATCTATGCCACGAAGGATTAAGACAGTTCTGAAGGCAAAAGGGGGTCCAACCCGGTACTAGTAAGGTGTCCCTAATAAAGTGGCCGGTGAGTGTATATATATGCTTTTAGTTCCGTTTCTCGTTTAGTACTTCAGTGAATCAGTGAAGTTTGACTATATAGTGAAAACATCTCCAGCTCCAGTTTTTCCATCTCCTTAATAAACAAATACATTTAATATTGAAATAACAATGAATGTTGTCATTTAGAACATAAAATGACAATTTGTTCAAATGGCAAAATCCAATTTTTATTAAATTATACTTATATAATATTAAATATTACTTTTAACATTACTTATCAGATGCCATTTAGTTATACTATGATCAATAGTAATCCGACTTAAAATAATACTAATATAACAAATAGTACTGCTAGTATTAATAACAATATATAATTAAAGTACCCATCACTAAATCACTAAAAGATTTCTTTTTTTTAGAGGGTTGTGTAACAAAAGGCTAAGCTTTTAATAAAAATACAATTAATTCATTTATTCGTTCGCTTTCCTTCAGCTAAGTCCCTTATTTATCAGGAGTGGCCACAGTGGAATGAACCGCCAACTATTCCATCATATGTCTTACGCAGCAGATGCACTTCCAACCAGACCCAGCACTGGGAAAATAAAAATACTATTGATTGAACTGATTAATTATTAATTTAATATAATGATTCCTGATGCATACCTGTGTTCATATAGACAAAGTCAAAGTCAGCAAAATGACATTTGCGATTTAAAAGAAGACAGGTCATTAAATTTAAAAGAACTTTTATTCAGAAACTTAAATACAATACAAGTCAATACAATAGTAATGCACATTGAATAAATATACAGTAACAAATCATTTTGGCCAGCTGATTTCCTGTCCAACCACACCTTTGGATATTTTACTGAAATATACCATCATATATATAGTTGAAGTCAGAATTATTAGCCCCCTGTTTATTTTATTCCCGAATTTCTGTTTAATGGAGAGTTTTTTAAACATGTTTCTAAACATAATAATTTTCTAAAACTCATTTCTAATAACTAATTTATTTTATCTTTGCCATGATGATAGTACATAATATATTACTAGCACTTAATAATATATTACTATAACAGCTTAAAGTGCAATTTAAAGGCTTATCTAGGCTAATTAGGTTAACTAGGCAAGTCATTGTATAACGATGGTTTGTTCTGTAGACAATCGAAAAAAATATTGCTTAAGGGGGCTAATAATATTAAATTAAAATGTTTTTTTTAATTATTATTATTAAAACTATAGGCAAAATAAAACAAATAAGACTTTCTCCAGAAGAAAAAACATTATAGCAAATACTGGAAAAAATCCTTTCTCTGCTAAACGTTTGAGACATATTTGAAAAATAAAAAAAAATTAAATTAAAAATAAAATCACAGGAGGGTGACTAATTTTCACTTTAACTATTTACCAACAGACAAAACCTAACTAAGGCCAAGCAGAACAGTGTATGTGTGTTTAAAGCATGGTTTAAAAAAAGCACTGTGATTCAGACACTCCCACTCTATAAAAGTGACCGAGAAAGGTTGGAATTTGCTGAAATGACTCACAGGGTGATTTCAGGTCTGGTCATCTTCTTGGCATGATGGGAGGTTTCAACACAACCTTCACTGTGTCTCCTGTCACCTGCAATTCAAAAACACACATTTCACTTAGGTGGACACACTACAAGCCTGTAGCCAGGGGGGGATTTGGGTGGTTCGAAAGACCCACCCCTCAATAACAAAGGTGCATAATGTGTCCCATAATGAGCTCATTGGTCCTATTTTGACTGCTATGCCATCATAAATTGTGAAAATAACCCATTGAAAAAAGCTTTTAAACCAAGCCAAATCATCTGTTGACTGACACATCAGTGTGACTTCAATTAATCAGTTTTGGCCAATGCAAACTATTATTTTTAGTCCAACATCCAGCTGTGCAAGAAAACATACAATTGGATGTAAGTGAAGTCATTTTTCGCTACTGTATTGTTTTTAAATTGTGAAAACATTAAACAAGAATTGTAAATCTTGTTTTCTTGAAAAAAAAAAATTCACAGATAAAATGATGTAAAGAACCAAAAATTGACCATATTAAAATTAATCTAAATAAAAAATAGTGCTTAAAATGTCACTAAAATACAGTGTTTAAATCTTATCATTAAATAAAAAATGAGGTGAATAACTGCAAAAAGCTCCACATTTTGAGAAAAAAAGAACAAGCTGGCTGGCTACGGGCCTGCAATAATTCTTATAGTGGAGCTGAATGCACATGGGTAGTGAAATAAAATAGGCATAAACAGGCTTTATTCATTCTTACAGCTTTGTTTTTTTTTACTTTTTACTGAACTGTACTGTAAAAATATCCTATTTTGTAACAGCAAAAATTCAAATAATCAGCTCTTAATAATAATAATAATAATATAATATAATGATATACAAATGTGTGAGAGGGATTTATTTTCAATAATTGAAATAATAATTGGTAATAAACAATTAACAATAACTGGTCACTTGTCTTCATATCGTGCTGTTTATTTTTTATGAAAATATGAATAATTTTTTGTTCTCTATGACTTGTCAGACATTTTTAATAAATAGGGGTTTCACACCAAAAGACAAAAAGTAAAAATATCTCAGGATCCTTCATAGAATTCTTATCACACATTATTAAATATAATGCAAACCACTCACCTCTATGCCTTAAACGCAATTAAATATAGGGGATTATAGTCATTGCTTATTGTACCGTGAGGTGATTTAGGTCTTTTGGTGCAGAACTGTAGCTCAAATAAACAACCTTTTTGATTGGGATATCCAGATCCGTTCACTTGTTCGAAAATCGGGCTCGATCACGCGGTTTCAGACTCGATCGGACGTTAGCTCCCGATCAGGACTCGAATATATATATATATATATATATATATATATATATATATATATATATATATATATATATATATATATATATATATATATATATTCTCATTACTTTTTAAAATATTTATAGATATGCGGTGGCACAGAGACTTCACACAGAAACAGGAACGTGTGCGACATGACATCACTTGCATCACTTGCAGAGATGCTATTGGTTAAATGTTGGCAAAGTAGAAGACGGGAGCAGCTCGACGATGAAAGCATGAGTATGTCTGCAGTCTGGAGGCTTTATAAAGTTCATGACGACAACATTGCCATAGAAAACTGTGAGATATGTAAACTTGGGATTGCCTGCCAGGTATTTTAAGTTAAGGTGCTGTTTGTTATTATATTAGATTTTTATATTTACTGTTGTACTAAAGTCCAAAAGTGAAGAATTTATGTTATTACGTTTGTTAACAGAGTTATTGAATGTTAAAATAAGGTGAATTAAATGAAAAATAAGGAACATCCTGAATCTGTTTCTTCTCTATTTTTAAAAAATATATTATAGAAGTATCGGATCGTGTTTTGGTATCAGCAGATACTCAAAATCAAATGACTCAGACTCTAGGGCAAAAAAAACTTGATCAGGACATCCCGCATTTTTGGTTTGGAGATGGATATAGACCCTCTGTACCTTCTCCTGGGTTTTCCTTGCACACTGATTAGGAACAAGTATGAAAAACGATTGTTCTGCCTCTTAACTTTTGCTGACAGAAAGAATATTTTGATGTCATGGATCAATGATACACCCTCTTCCATGAAAGGATGGCATTCAATCATTCAAGAGACTATTCCCCTGTACTATTTACCATGCCTTAGCCCATACTGTAGTTCTCAAACTTAATTCCTGGAGGGCCACAGCTCTGCAGTTTTGCTCCAACCCTATCAAACACAGCTAATCCAAATAATCGAGGTGTTCAAAAGAGTCATGAACACCTTCATTAGTTGGATAAGCTGTGCTTGATTAGGGTTGGAGCAAATCTGTCCAGGAATTGAGTTTGAAAGGATACATTATTTGCAGGTGGTCACCCTATTTGGACAATATAAACCTTGCTGTATGTGACATTTTGAGACTCGGAATGACATAATATCCTTATGGACATTCATCATGTGTATTCTGTTTTCATTAAACTTCTCATTGGTCAGGCCATATTGTGTGGTTTAATGGTTTATGCCTTTTGCCAGGTCTATGTTTCTGTATATGCAGTTTTGTTTTGTGTCAGTCAATTTATGTTGTGTTTAGTTTTGTTTTGTGTATGTCCAAAAAAGGAAAAAATAAAATTTAAATATGTAAAAAAAAAACAAATATTTAAACAATTCTGAGACAAAAACTTAACAGATGCACACCATCGGCTTGATCTAATTAGGGGTCCTACAACTAAGTAAAGTTTACCATGTTATTGCAGATTTAAGTGTAGCATATTGTGTCACCATAAAAGCAGTTTTTATGACAAGAGATCCATGGAAAAGTGTAATGTTTAAACATTTACTGCATTTCAAATGATGACAACAGGAATTATATTTATTTTTGTCATGTGTGACAGTATAAAATGTAACATCATGTCAACAAGCCATATTTCACGAATGAAGCGTAATATTAAAATGACAGGAGATACAGTTTATGTCAGTTTCAGGCCAACCAAAAATAGCTTACCTGGTCATTCCTCCAGGATCCTGTTACTAAAGATGGTTTTACTGGAGGAACTGGAGGTGGAGGCAACTTCGTTCCCTACAATTACACAGAGCAGGGTTATTATAGTCAACTAAACCTTAACCCTTGTGTACTGTTCAAATTTATACTCTTTCATTATGTTCGTGGCTGTTTTTGCCCCGTTGACTTCTATTATAACCACATTTTTAGATTGCAAAGCCATGACACTAAATACTCATGCATTCTTGATTGTTGGGGGTTTTCCCTGTTGGGAAGAGGTAACATTTGTAATTTGTATATAATTATTATTATTATGGTGTCATGGCTTTGCGATCAAAAAATGTTTTTACAATGGAAGTCAATGGGGCAAAAACAGCCATGACATAACGAAAGGGTAGTCAATTTGCCCAGAGTGAATTGTGTTTTTGAAAAATTCCAAAGCATTTCCCCAAAATATGTGTCAAAATATGATTTGCCACCAAAAAAAGGGGACGATCTCAAAACTCCCCCGCAGCTGAGGCTAAGGTGAACTTCCTGAGAGCGAGACGTCTAGTAAAAGAGACTTAGGTTTATTTTGTCTATAATATAGAGCATATTTGGACCTTGGGAGGAAACCGGGGAACCCGGGGGAAACCCACACGGACACGGGGAGAACATGCAAACTCCACACAGAAATACCAGATGGTCTAGAAAGGAGCCAGAGCCATTGGAATTCTTGCTGTGAGCCAACAGTGCTAGTCCCTGGGCCGCCGTGCTGCCCATTCTGGATAAAGGTGGGAGAAGGGGGGTTTCTTCCAGACAAAAATAGTTGTAGAAAGAAAATGAGGATATTTATAAAGGAACATTGGATCCTTTGATTGGAGGATCTTGATTAGCTAATATATGCCAGCTGGGTCAAACATGAGCATGTGCTCCTCTCCAAATTAGTTTAATATTAAACTTCACTTAGTGTTATTATATAATAATTGACCTCCAGAATCAAGAGCGTCTGCGCTCTGCTTTTCACCTACAAACGGCACCGCGCGTTTACTGCATGTCAGGGTTGCGTTCTGAGGCGCAAGTGATTTATTAAATAAAGAAAAGATTGACGCAGCTTCTCTTATCGCAGCAAATTTCATTTTTACTGTTGATATTTGGCACCAGTTAATCAGGAAGTGACGATTTTGTTCTCTTTGACTTGTTGGATGGAAACGCTGCTTTATTAGCACATCTTTTATGCGATAATCCAGTTTTGCGCATAAAGTTAATTCGCATTTTTGGATGAAAACATAGCTAGTGACTTCCATTGTATTTTTGTTGCTGCTACGGATGTCAATGGATAGTTTAGTTCTAACATTCTTCAGAATATCTTGAAAGAAGTTCATTAAAGTTTCTAAACACTTGAACTAAACATCTTACACAGTCAAGTGATGTGATTTAGTCAGAGGTCAGAGTTCACAAAGCTTGAACTTTGCAACGCAGTGAACTGCGAAACTTGTCGCAGGAGCTTGCGTTTCAGGTCTGACGCATTCATGTGCATATGAATGGGAGAAAAGTCCAGTGTGACTGCAGCTTAATTTTGAGAGGAGCACATATGATTGATCGCAGCTGGTCTCTCATCTACAATCATTAGTTAGCCAATCAGATTAATCCAAACTCACTATAAGTAGCCTGGCTAAAACTACTCCCTTATCTTTGTTTCTGAAGAATCCCCCATCCACCCCCTCTCTCCCTTTCGTCTTTTATCAGGGGGAGCTCTCAGGAGCTACCTGATCTCGTACTCCCCTTACATGCTCATCGACCAGGCAGGAGCCCTGGGCTCAATTATCTCCGAGCTCAAAGTTCACTCCAGAGGCAACATGCCAAACCTGCTATTTTTATCAAGCAATATCTAATTGTGAACTCTTGGAATTGTATTAATCTATGCATTTAGACGGTTTATTATATTTAATGCAGGTGCACATTTCTACAAAATCATTCCAAGCAAAATTATGAATTCTTTCCAAATAGAAATATCCAAGTCATCTGGTGAAATTGTATTCATATCGCAACACATATATGCCACAGAATAACAAAATATCGAATTGTTAGATTTTTTCAATATTATGTAGCCCTAGTAAAAACTATAAATATCATAAACTTTATTTGAGCTAGTTGCCATATTTTTTCATTTTCATCACGTCTAGCTTAGCTTGATGTATTAAGATAATTGGTAACACTTTATTTTGATAGTCTATTTGAGTATTAGTAGACTGTCTGCTTAATATCTGCTGATACTGCTCCTTCAACAGACATTTATCTGACTATAAGAAACTTTGCAAGTACTGTACATGTCAACTTACATGCTTATAATCTAATGAGAAGTTGCAATGTAATTTCAATTCAGCAAATGGACAATCAAAATATAGTGTGACCAGATAATTAATACTAAAATAAAGAATAATATAAACTACTATAGAGAAAAAATGGAAATAGATAATATAGGAACTAATTCTAAGTATAAATAAAAACTTCAATAGTATCTCCTACACGATCTGTGTGATACTATCTTACAAACACAATGATACCAATTAAACATGATATTCGGTGTGTTACATAACTTATTTTCTACTAATAATTAGGTGGATATTTTGTGTTTCATGCAATTAAATATCAGCTTTAAAGCAAAATTACAAGTTTAGTTAAAACAATGTTTAGTGCTAATCAGCAGGAAGCCAATAATTACTTGAACGAGTAAAAAACGTATGCTAAAAATTTATTGTAAACAGTGGATTCACAGAGGATTTTTTTTAAATCATAACTCGTATTATCTGCTGTAGCTTGTTCCTCTTACCTGTGAAACTGTGGTCTGCTGCGGTTGTGTAGGCGGCTTTTTTGGAGGCTGCAAGATAACAAATTTGTTAAAGAGAACAAATGTATTTTTATAGTTCAGAAAATAGTGCTTGATACGGTCATATCAGTAAAAACAAGTATTTAACCTTATTTTTTACTTTAATCTGTACTGTAAATTGCACACATATCTGGAAAGCACTCACATTTGAGAACTGAAATATCTGAACAATACTAAACAGAACAAGCAGAAATTCTGGAAGAAAATAAGAATTTAAGCACTGCAGAAAGCATTAGGCCTGTTCACTAAAGTAATAGTTCACACAAAAAAATAAAAAAAATGATTCACTATTTACTCAAGAAGTTGAACACAAAACAAGATATCCTGAAGAGTTTTGGAAAACTGTGTCCCTTCTAGACTTTACCAGTGATCTTCGGGGGGTGATATATTCCATTTGCAATGCTCTGCATGTCATCAATTTAGACAATGAGAAATACACAAACTGTTTGAGACATCTAGAAACTTTTCATACTTTTTCTGCCAGTGTGGATTTTTTTCACTTAAATCAAAATGGCCGAATGTCAAAAATCATATATCACAAAAAATAATATTAATAATTAAGAAATAATAAATGATTTGACAAAATGAAGGGAGAGGGGGAAAAACAACCACATAAAAACTATAACTGACCTAATTTCCCTTCCTCTGGCTTAGTTATAAATGGAGAGCACAGAAAAAATTTTATGTACAGTTGAAGTCAGAATTATTAGCCCCCCTGAATTATTAGCACCCTGTTTATTTTTTCCCCAATTTCTGTTTAACGGAAAGAAGATTTTTTCAACACATTTCTAAACATAATAGTTTTAATAACTCATTTCTAATAACTGATTTATTTTATCTTTGCCATGATGAGAGTAAATAATATTTTACTAGATATTTTTCAAGACACTTCTATACAGCTTAAAGTGACATCTAGAGACTTAACTAGGTTAATTAGGTTAACTAGGCAGGTTAGGGTAATTAGGCAAGTTATTGTATAACAATGGTTTGTTCTGTAGACTATCGAAAACAGTATAGCTTAAAGGGGCTAATAATTTTGACCTTAAAATGTTTTTTTTTTTTATTAAACACTGTTTTTATTCTAGCTGAAATAAAACAAATAAGACTTTCTCCAGAAGAAAAAATATTATCACACATACTGTGAAAACTTCCTTGCTCTGTTAAACATCATTTGGGAAATATTTAAAAAAGAAAAATAAATTCAAAGTGGGGCTAATAATTCTGACTTCAACTGTATAGGTTTTTTCTTTCTCTGTTTTTTATTATTTTTAATTTTTAAAATGTATAATTTTTTTTTGCTGTACACTTTGCATATTTGTATTTATATATATTCTATGTATTTCTGTATGGTCTAATATGTGTTAGTTTTATTTACAGTGTTACTTTATTTATCTTATTATTATTGTACATTTTTTATTTGTGTTTTGCTCTCAACATTCTTTTTGATGCAAGAATTTATAATTGTTCTGTTTGATTCAGAGAGGAAGAAAATGTGAACTCGTTTTGTTTTCTGCTGATAGATTAGAAAAGTTGATATCTTTTGATTCTTTGTATTTGATACTGTAACTCTCTGACTAATTTGCATCAAAAAAAAAAAAAAGAGTTAAACTGAAAAAATCACATACACCAAGTGTATAAAGTTTTGTAAAAATGTGCCAAAGCAATTGTAAAATACAGAATAGGGTATATGTACAGCTAGTGTTTTTTGCCCATCGATAAACTTCCGGTGACCAGTTAATGTGACTATTTACAGTTTCATATGGCTCCTTTTACAGCATAGATGTTGTAATGTAATTAAAATACAATCCATTAAATAGACTTAAGCGTTTATTTAGTTGTTTAAACATAAAACGAGCCGTTTAAACACAAGCAGCAGGCTAGCACAGAAACTACTGGGGTAAAAGAAATTTTCGTATTTTAAAGACATCCATTATAGACATTTTGAATAGAATTTAATGCAGTGCTTCTTCTACATTCTGAGACTCACTTTATATTGTATTTCAATCAGGCAGTGACGATCATTGATTTAAGAAAACAGACCTTAAACGTGCGATTTTGTAATCATACAGCATACAGTGTGTCATACTGGCATACAGTTCACTGAAAGCGATTGAACTGGGTTACTGATAATTAAAAGTCCTTCTGCATTTACAAAATTCCCAATAGTGGATGATAGGGCTATACAATATGACAATATATATCATATGGAAGAAATAAAAAGTATATTGTTTTATATTTATGCTCTAATACTTCATATTTATGACTGCAATTTTACACACCATCAAAATGAAGCATGCAGATCATTTTAGAGTCACCAAAATGGCAAGTACACACTGATCTTCCTGAACTGAATAAGGTGCAATGTAAATCAAACTTAGTGTAGATCGCTTCAATTTTGGATGTGCGATATTATTTTTGATCTTTAACATTTTTCATAAAATAGTTCACATTCAGAACTGTCAAATAAGTAAAAAAAATCTATATTTCAAGCACAGAGGAAATATTTTTTAATACAGATTGATGGTAATAAAAGGGCAGCATAATAAAGATTAAAATTGTACTCACTAGTGGAGCAGGACGGGTCGGACCCACTCTGGCAGTTAGAGGGGTGCAGGGTTGAGATACTGTGGTCCCCATGAATATAGGCTGGCTGATCTCTGGACGGTCCTTCTGGGCACTGTTGTTCTCAAAAAGAAGACTCGTCTGCCCTGAAGATGGAGTTTTCCTAAAAACAAGGAGATTTTAAATGAGCCAAATAATACAGATTGCTAGTTATTTCACAAAAATAAATACAATACAATAAAACACCTTTAAGTAATACATTCAATTAAACTTGAAATTTTGTAACAATATTTTCTTGAAAAACACATTCTAATAATCTCCATTAAATTAAAAGTCAATCAGTTGTCTCCTTCCTTTTAATCGATTTCTTAGTTATTTAATTGATTTGTTTTCAACCTCGTTTTCTTATATTGTTTAATTGTACATATTTACTTTCAGCATTTACAATATAGCTGTACACTTGATTGTGGTTGTTGTATCACTGCATTCAGTTTGTTGTGAGTACATTTTCTGTACACTTACACAACCTGACAAAAGTCTTGTCGTTGATCCCAGTTGTAGGAGCAACAAATAATAACAAATTATAACTTCACTTCTGATCATTTGGAAAAGTGGCAGAAGGACGATTTTCTGATAAATCATCTGTTGAACTGCATCTCAATCATCACAAATACTGCAGAAGACATATTGGAACCCGCATGGATTCAATATTCTCACAGAAATCAGTCAATTTAGGTGAAGGAAAATTCATGGTTTGGGGTTACATTCAGTATGGGGGCTTGCGAAAGATCTGCAGAGTGGATGGCAACATCAATAGCCTGAGGTATCAAGACATTTGTGCTGCCCATTACATTACAAACCACAGGAGAGGGCAGCCTCCACATCAAAGTTCCTGAAAGCAAAGAAGGTCAAGGGGCTTCAGGATCGGCCAGCCCAGTCACCAGACATGAACATTATTGAGCATGTCTGGGGTAAGATGAAGATGAATCCAAAGAATCTTGATGAAAAACTCTGGGAGTCCTGCAAGAACGCTTTCTTTGCCATTCCAGATGACTTTATTAATAAGTTATTTGAGTCATTGCAGAGATGTATGGATGCAGTCCTCAAAGCTCATGGGAGTCAAGCACAATATTAATTCTTTGTCCACTGCACCATGACTTTATATTCTATACTGTACTTTATTTCTGTTACGTGACAAGACTTTTGTCTTAGCAAAGTCAGACCTTACTGTCCTAATTAAATCATTAAAAATCAAGACATGATCTTATTTTATTTTTGACTTCATAAAAGCCACTTCTGATACCAAATGATCAACTAGAAGTCAAGTTATTATTTGCTGTTCCTAAAACCTGGATAGGCGACAAGACTTTAGTCAGGTAGTGTTTATTACTCTTGTTTGCATTTTTCTCTTTCCCTTATTTTTACGTTAGATTATTTTTTCCCTTTCCTATTTTCAAATTCCTTTAATTGTAAAACAACAACAACAACAACAACAAGGATAAATAATAATCTGTAACAATTTGTATTGTAATAGTGTTTGTTTTTTTCCCGCAATAAATCAGTTGGACAAATGGTCACTACGCAGGCTAGCATGTTTTAAAGATACGCTGTTTGCTTGAATGCTATTATTAATGTGCCCTCAAAATCTTTACAATAAAATGATCCTTCCCTCCCTCTTATAGTGACATTTCTTCTCTTGTCAATGATAGCATGTTTGTTGTGGCAAAGGTGGGAAGTAAACAGCCATTTGGTTCCTATCAGTAAGTGTAGCATAGAAAGCTCACCCATACTGTTGTTTACATAACTGTATTCAATTATTATTCTGTATATTTAAAACCAGCAGACATACTATATATTTCACATGTCATTTCATTCATTCATTCATTTTCCTTCAGCTTAGTCCCTTGTTTATCAGGGGTCGCCACAGCAGAATGAACGCCAACTATTCCAGCATATGTTTTACGCAGCGGATGCCCTTCCAGTCGCAACCTAGTACTGGGAAATACCCATACACACCAATTCACACTTGTACATGGCCACAAAATTGTTTACAAAATTCACCTATAGCGCATGTCTTTGGACTGTGAGGGAAACTGGAGCACCCGGAGGAAACCCACGCGAACGAGTGGAGAACATGCAAACTCCACACTGAAATGCCATCTGACCCAGCTGGGACTTGAACCAGCGACCTTCTTGCTGTGAGGCAACAGTGCTAACCACTGAGCCCCTAAGTCATTTACTTACTGCTATTCAAGTCTGCTTAACAATAAAAAAAAAGGAAAGGGCATCCTTTGGAAGGGCATCCGCTGCATAAAACATATGCTGGATAAGTTGGCGGTTCATTTCTTTTATATTTGCCATGATGACAGTACATAATATTTAACTAGATATTTTTCAAGACACTAGTATTCAGTTTAAATATCAGTAATATAACTCACGTCTTGTGGCTGCTGATGGCTTTTCTTTTTTTGCGATAAAGCACGACTCCACATATTAGCACAAGCACAGCGACTGCAACAGCTACTGAGATGCCAATGATCTTTGCTTGTTGGAAAGAAGAGTAAAATGTGTCAAAATGGTACAAGTTATTTAAACACGTTTAAGACATTTCAGACAAAAAAAAAAACATTTACCAGATGACAATTCAGAATATTTGACTTTACAGTAAGGAGGTGCCCAGCCTGGATCACAGTGGCATTGTTTTTTATGATTACAAATCTGCAAAAACAACAAACAGTAACAATCTAGTTATGTATTTTTATGCTATGAGTTATAAATATGATAACAGGAGGTTTGATCTCACCCCTCGACCATTGCACTGCAGTGAACAGTCTTCATTGCTACCATAAATGTTCAAGTCTTGGCACTTATAATCATAGCAAACCTGTTGAAACAACCACGAGACTTCTTATTTTGTGCCTAAAATAAATTCCAGCAGCCAGTCCAAGTAGCATTCTTGCATGCTTACCTTATTATGCCCACATTTTGTGCCAGTAGGAACCATGCTGAGCGCATCCTCCTCTGTTTGGTCCCCTGCTACGTTACACTTTCCTCTTAATGTTAATATGACCGCTTTCTGACCAGTAACGGGGAATTCATTTCCTTCTTTGCAAAAGATTTTTCCACAAAACATGTTTCTATATGAGGGGAAAGGATAATTATGTCAAAATCTTGGAAAAACAGCACATGGATTTGCTGCAAATAGGCAGTAAAAATATTTTTGTTTTTGTAAAACACCATTTTTGAAGAATAAAAATGTATATTTATGTAAAGTAGTTTGAAGAATGATGTTTGCTAAAATATAACATTCACTTTTTAGTAAAAATCTATACCGTGAATATGTCCTATGATGTGAGATAGCAAAATACCCTGAAATAATATATAAACTCATATTGTGCTATCTATTTTATATTTATTTATGAATATTATTTGTCACACTTGTTGGATATTTTCAATAAATAGGGGTGTCACAGGACAGCAAAAGCTAATCAAGTTTCTATGTTTTAAAAAATATATGGATGAAAAATTATAGTCATTTACTACACGGTTGATCTGTGGTTCGTACAGATCAAAACCAACGGTTTGGAACACAAGTGACCTGCGGATTAATACATTTTTTTTTTTACTTTACTAAATTTATAATGATCGCAGAGAGATCACCTATCACGTCATTCAAATCACATGTAAGAAAGCATTTAGGCTTTACTGTAAAATATAATGACGGAAGAAGTTGTGGTAGGTTATTCGGGATGTGGTGGGTTTCTTAGGTTATTAAAGGTGTTTTCTGTCACTACTTGTTTAGCCTGCATTAATGCATTCAGTGTAAGCTGCATAAATAATCATTAAAATATCGGGATCTCAAGACACACACGACATAAATTATAAATGAAGGTGATATGCATATGTTTATTAATCATTCGAATCGAAAAATGCAAAAATCAAGAAAGAGATTCAGTCTTTAGTTTACAAAGAGTCAAAAAACACAGAAGTACTGAGATAACTTTTAGTTAAAGTTAAAGGTTTATAGTTTAGATAACACTATTGATGTTTCTGGTAAAGATTAAAATCACTGTCATATGCATCTAACTTGACGCTTAAAAATGAAAGTTGTAGCAGAAATTACATAATTTAACCAATGAGTGGCGATAACCAGCCATCAAAAATATGCCACTGAATAATTCTTCAAAAATTATCCGTCTAGCAATGAAACATGAAGATTTATGAGTGAATAACTGAAACATTTATGGAAAATGAGACTAAAAATAAATATGGGTTGTACAAATTATAATGTTAGATTTAGTGTTATCAGCAACAGTAGTGGTAACAATAAATTTTTCACAGCACTAAATATTTTACAATGTATTTTCATTCAGCTGATTATTTCTTCATTTTATTTTTAATAAAATTACAGGTTCTAAGTTCTGTTTGTTAAAACCAAAAGTGTCTTTCAGTACTGTTTTTTTTATAAATGGAAAGTAAATTACATTTGTACAGTTGTCCTATCTGTGACTGAAAAACCATAATGTGATCCAAACCATGAAATTTACACCACTATTGTTTAGCCTGCATCAATGCATTTAGTGTTAGCTGCATGATTAATCATTAAAGGTCGGGATCTCAACACCCACGCAACATAAATGATAGTAATTTGCATATGTTTACTAATAATTCGAATTGCTGCATTCAAATCTGTGTTTGAAAAACGAAAAAATCAAGAAAGAGATTCAGTCTTTAGTTTACAAACAGTACAATAACACAGAAGTACTGGGAGAACAACTTGTAGTTTGGATCACGGGTCACCAAACTTGTTCCTGGAGGGCCGGTGTCCTGCAGATTTTAGTTCCAACCCTAATCAAACACACCTGAACAAGCTAATCAAGGTCTTAAGCTGCAGTCACACTGGGCTTTTCTCCCCACAGACTTCCATTCATACCCACACGAATGCGTCAGACTGGAAACGCAAGGTCATGCGTCAAGTTTCGCAGGTTGCAGCGGTGCAAAGTTCAAGCTTGGTGAACTCTGACCTGCGAAATCGCATCTCTTGACTACGTTAGACCAATGGAGGATCAAAACATGACCTCTCTGAACAGAAATTTAAAACATGGAGCAATCGCTTGCTTTTTTAATGTCTAATCATCCTGTTTAATCCCGCCCCTTTTCGCAGCGCCGCACGAATTTCGCATTATCAAACTCTAGTGTGACCGCAGCTTCAGGTATACTTGAAACACCCAGGCAGGTGTGTTGAGGCAAGTTGGAGCCAAACCCTGCAGGGATACTGGCCCTCCTGGACCGTGATTGGTGACCCCAGGTTTAGATAAAACCACTGATGTTTATGTTAAAGATTAAAATCACCGTAATATGCATTTAACGACGCTCAAAAATTCAAGTTGTAGGCAGCAATTACATTATTTAACCAATAGGTGGTGACAACCAGGCATAAAAATATGCCACTGAATAATTCTTCAAAAGTGATCCATCTAGCAATAAAACATGAAGTTTATGAGTGAATAACTGAATCATTTATTGAAAATGAGACTAATAATAAATATGGGTTGTACAAATTATAATGTTAGATTTACACATGTAGCGTTATCAGCAACAGTAGTAGTAACAATGAATTTTTGCACAATATTTTTCGGTAAATTTTTATTCAGCTGATTATTTCTTCATTTTATTTGTAATAAAATTACAGCTTCTAAGTTCTGTTAGTTAAAAGCAGAAGTTTCCTGCAGTGCTGTTTTTGTAATAAATGGAAAGCAAATTACATTTGTCTCCTCCCATTTTTGGCTGATTTGAAAAATGGTCCAGTCCTTGACTAAAAAACCATAATGTGATCCGAATCATGAGATTTGTGATCCGTTACACCACTATCATTTACTAATATACTGTAGCCACTTGTAAAACAAGGTCTGACATATTTATTAATGATTTTACAATTTTCTTTTTAGCTTTTAAGAGCTGTAATTTATTTAACTATGCTCGCGACAGTCAGTTTTAAGATTTGGCTCAAAGGTTTGGATTTTATAACAAGAGATCCATGGAAAAAAAAGAAATTTTTAACCATTTACTGCACTTTAAATGATGATGATACTAATTATATTCATTTTTGTCATGTGTGACAGTGAAAATGCAACGACACATTAACAAACCATATTTTCCTGCCTTCAAAATGTACAACCTTCATTCACAGACCAAATTATAAACATTAAACATAATCTTTGCTTATACATAAAATACTTTTAAAATACAGGTGCCCCTGCGCAACACCATTTTGTGAGCTATTTTCATGTAGAAAATGATAAAACATCACATACTCTCTTGTACAGGGTCTGAAGCCATCTTTGGTTTTTCCACAGTGAGAATCATTTTTTCCTAATGTGTTCTGGTAAAAGCATGTGTCAGAAGCCACTTTGGCACCTGGTGAAACAGCAAGAGACACAGCATTAATGCAGATATCAATGCTTTGTTTATAGGAGCTATTATGCAAATCAGGACACTAAAACATCAGAATCTGCCCAGCTTGTGTAATGAATCACGCTGTTTTCATAAAAAACATTTAGGCTTAGTGATTCATACTATATGTTGGTATACCTAATGTTAGTATACCTAATATGTAAATTTATACAACAGTTCTGTCTGGTTCTTGAATCTAATTGGCTGATAACCGGCTGATTGCAACAGAGAAATACTGGAAAATCTCTGTAGACTGATGGCATTTCACCCTGTTCAGCCATATAATCTTAAAATGTGAGCAAAATCACCTGTTTTGTCATCACTTTAGACATTAAGCTTGAGAATCATTTGAATACTAGCTCTAAAGTGACATTTGTGAAGTAGCAACGGTTTCTGCTGTTCTGTTGTCAGCTGCAGATGTAAATGAATGGCTTAAGAAAGTAGTTCCTCGCACAAAAGTGTTTTTGAGACTCTGCATGTTTAATTTTCTTTTCTATATACACGATTATGCAGTCGAACTGCTGTATAAACGCAATATCAGACGAGTAGTACTGCGATATGGATGTATATCGGCACTGGTGGGCGGCACTAAGGCACGCCTCCCATCAGTGCTGATATACTGCCATATCGCACTGCTGTATGTGTGATATTGCTCATATATCCAAGTATAGAGCTGTGCAGTCATTTTGTTTACATTTTTGACAATATAAATAATCAAAGAGCCAATATTTGGGAACACAGTTAAAGTGTGTACTTTGTATAAACATAATCTAAAGCCTCTACCAAATGTGTGAATTTTGTTTACTGAAAACAGAAACAAGTGGGTAAGGGACCGTCTACACACTGCATTTCAACAATCCTGCATGTTGATAAGTAACACAGGTCAGACATGATTTTATGAGGACACACATATACTTTCATTATTTTTAAACCAGTTAAAGAGTCCTCAGTTTTTAAGAAAATGTAAGTATAGGGCATAATAATAAGTATAAAAGAGAGCAACTATCTATATACATTTAAGTTTTAACAGTAAACTAGTCACCTTGGACAAAGTATAACAGCCACTGCAAAACCTTTTTCTTTTTTCCATAAATAAAACTTGTATGGGTGGTTCATTCCGCTGTGGCGACCCCTGATGAATAATGGGACTAAGCCGAAAATTTAATGAATGAATGAATGATAAAACTTGTGAGAGCTAGAGCTGAGGCATAGTCTGGGGTTTGTTGGTGGTTCATTGGAGAGTGTGGCTGCTTAGCTTATGGTTGCTTAGAAGACACCCAACAGGAAACTTAAACCACAAGATCTTGATATATCAAAATGCACAGAGCTTTCTGCAAAACAGGACGAGGTCAGATCATATTCACACCTTAAACTAATCATACCAGAGTTTATTACACTCAAAAAATAATTGATAGTTGAATCGACTATGATTTAATTGTAGCACCCATTGTGCATCTAAACAAATCAAGTAAACTTCAACTGCTTTTTTATATGAACACAAAATAATCTTGTAAATGTAACTTTGTTCATTCATTCATTTTCTTTTCAGCTTAGTAATTTCATTAATCAGGGGTCGCCACAGCGGAATGAACCGCCAACTTATCCAGCATATGTTTTACACAGTGGATGTCCTTCCAGCTGCAACCCAACACTGGGAAACACCCATACACTCCTGTATTCACACACATACACCATGGCTAATTTAGTTTACCCAATTCACCTATAGCGCATGTCTTTGGACTGTAGGGGAATCCAGAGCACCCGGAGGAAACCCACGCGAACACGGGGAGAACATGCAAACTCCACACAGAAATGCTAAATAACCCAGCCAGGGCAAGCAAGTAAAATAGATTAGAAGTATCATTTCAAAGCTGTGCCGAATGTGACTCTTTATACGCATCAGCTGCCGACCAAAAGTTCTTAGCATGCTTCTTGCGCATACACCCATAGCCACCCATAATTTTGCGTTTGCTAAGAAAAAGGTCTATAAAACACCTTTTAACCCTAATTGTGCTTCTGATCCAAGCAGTCAGGCCTACATCTAAACTTGTTCCTGCAGAAAAGCTGTTTGCAAGAGTTTAGCTTTCAACACACTCGTCTGGATGTTTCTTGCATGCCTAGTTAGACCACTGGTTCAGGTGTGTTTTCTTTTCATTTTCTTTTCGGCTTAGTCCCATTATCAATCCGGGGTCGCCACAGCGGAATGAACCGCCATCTTATCCAGCACGTTTTTACGCAGCAGATGCCCTTCCAGCCGCAACCCATCCACACACACTCATTCACACTCATACACTACGGACAATTTAGCTTACTCAATTCACCTGTACCACACGTCTTTGAAATGTGGGGGAAACCGGAGGAAACCCGTGCGAACACAGGGAGAACATGCAAACTCCACACAGAAACGCCAACTGACCCAACCAGCCGAGGCTAGAACCAGCGACCTTCTTGCTGTGAGGCAACAGCACTACCTACTGCGCCACTGCGTCGCCCTGCTGAGTTCATATTGTATGATTTTCAAAATCATGTTTTTACACTGCAAGACTATTTGGGGTAGCAGTAGCATTGAGTTTCTACTATGTTCACATTTTATGATGGCTTGGCGAGAAGACATTTAAGACTGTATGACTTTACTATATGAAGAATCACAGACAACTCTGTCTGGCTCACAAACTACGCTTCATAATCAAGCGCTGTTGCATTCGCAAGTCTGTGTGTGTCTGTTTCCCCCGTGTTTGCTCTCTCTCTCTCTCTCTCTCTCTCTCTCTCTCTCCCTCTCTATCTTTTCCCGCTTTTGCTCACGTCACAGGTCCTGCCATAATTATGTCGGCGACGTCACCGGGGATTGGCTGGAATGATGTAGGGCTTCTTTTAAAAGGTGGAACGGTCGAGGAGAGCGGGTAGGGAGTTGTTGGCGTGTAGTTGCGAAATAGGATTGTTGTTGGAAAAATATTATTATTTGCGATACTTGTTGCTTATGTATTCCTGAGTTGTGTGTAACATTGGTTTTCGTGTTATTGTGTTTCCCACCCTCATGTAAGTTTTGTTTTGGCTTTGTTTGTTATCATCATTGTAAAAATATTGTATATACACGGTTCAAAGCATTTGTTGTACATATTTTCTCTTGTTTTTATAAATAGTTAGGAAGTTAGGTTTAGTATTGTATTTTTATTTCTATTATTTTCTTTGTAGGGTGTAGGTAGTTTTATTTTGGGTGTTTAGGTAGAGTGGGCTTTGTGTTTGTTATTTTGTAGTGGGTCCTCTCCGATGTAATAGGCTTCACTTTTTGGGTGATAAAAAAAAAAAAACGACAAAAAAAACGAACCTGACTTTGCGGTTCATAAAAAGTTAACTTTATTTGTCAGGGTCGTAATGGCGCACACCAGAAGTGATAAAGAAATAATAGTTCTCCTGTAAGACTGGAAAAGGTACACCTTTGTGGTACATAGACAAAACATCAAAAAGACATGGGTGTTCCTGTTAAGGTTTTCCCAAACTCTAATGCATTTCTATGATCCAAAAAGACTGAGAATAAGCCGTTCTTGGAATTAAAGCCATGTTTTCTGATATTGTGGTCCTACCGAAACTCCCCACTGCCCTGTCTCTTGTTCTCTTGTTGGCTGTAGGTCATAGTCATTGTGTTTTTCAATCAGAATGCTGTCATAATGGAAGTTATTTAATGTGTGGAGACATGTCTGCTATTGTTTTTGATTGCATCTTTGATAATTCATACTGCATGACTGGCAAGAACAAGCCATTTTAGAGGCACCGGTTGCCTCCGATTTCAGGTATTTGTTGGTGATTTTACAATCAGGAGCTAAACCTGGAACAGGATTGGACACCCCTGGCCTAGGTTATTCTTGGAAAGGTGTCTTGAACTTTGCTCATCTCCATATAGGCAGGTAGTTGCCCAGAAGCAGGGTTGGAGATCACTGTTTTAGGGAGACTTTACATCTTGTAAATTGTTGCTTCTGTTGAAGATTTTCTGGGCTCAGATTAAACTCATGCTTACCTTTTCCCCAAAGCCTTTGGCAGTGCTGGAGATGAGTGGGGCATTGGCCATTGTAGCAGTAACCCTGGCCAGAGCTGCAAGGTATGCCATTCATATTGAAGTCATTCTCAGGGCACTTCTCCGAGAGCCCTGTGCAGTACTCTGGAACATCACACTCATTTATAGATGCTCGACACAAGCTTTCAGCATCTTTTATCTGGCACAGCAAGAGAGAAAAGAGAACTGTCAATAACAGTAACTGTCATCCACAGCCTACCATCACTTTATCTGTAATTACTGTTAACACCACACAGTATTGACAGTGAAATGAGGCCACTCAAAGGTTGCTGGATCAAGTCCCACTAGTGTTGTGCCCTTCAGCAGTTTGAAGCTTGCATGATATTGTCAAAATCGTTTATATCAGACACAGACTTCACAAGACGTCAAAGCCTGCAGTCAATCTCGTTTACAGATCTTGGGTTCAGATCCCAATAATGTCCTTTCTGACAGTGTCTGGCAGTTTTTGTTGGTGCACTCTAGGAAATAAGTCTGTAATGTTGCTTGAACAATTTGAAATTGACTTTTACTTAGGCCCATGAAAGACTGTGTGTTTTAATCCATAGCACTCTTGCTGTATAGCAAGTAAAGGGGTCGAGCCTTCTCATTTATGGCTCCTAAACTTTGTAATAGCCTTCCTGAAAATGTCCGAGGCTCAGACACACTCTCCAGTTTGAAACTAGATTAAAGACCTATCTTTTTAGTAAAGCATACACTCAATGCGTCACATAACGATACGATACATGAATGTGCCCCATGCAGGTTTTTGCATCTCGTTTATATACACTATGATCAGCAGCTACGCTAATTATTCTCTTCATTCTCTATTTCCACTTGGGCATACTCATCTCGAGGCCCCCAGAGACTATGCAGCACCACTGATGCGATCCAAGACCAGCGACAAGATGATCCCAAGGTTTCCATAATCCTGGACCAGGCCGTATTCTGAGCAGCTGCTGTGGTGGTTATGGAGGAGTGGAGAGCACAAGACTGATTCCTGTGACGCTCCAGGGACAGACGAGTCTCGCTGACGTCCAGTTTCTCCAGCGCTTAGACTGCAGCTCTGCACAAGACGTTTGGCCAATGGAGAAATGGTCGTGCCCAACTGAGCCTGGTTTCTCTCGAGGTTTTTTAATTCTTCACTTTCGCCAATTGGTGAAGTTTTTTCCTCGCCGCTGTCGTCACTGGCTTGCATGGTTCGAGACCTGTAGAGCTGCGCATCGATGGATTTGCTCTTCAGTGTTTGGACTCTCAGTAGTGATTATTAAACTACTCTGAACTGAGCTAAACTGCACTGAATTTAAACACTGAAAACTGAACTGACACTGTTTCAATTTACTATGATCTTCTATGTGAAGCTGCTTTGACACAATCTACATTGTAAAAGCACTATACAAATAAAAGTGAATTGAATTGAATTGAATTGAAAATATGAATAGAGTGGAAAACAGCTCTCAAATTTCATGTAAAATATCTTAATTTGTTTTCTGAAGATAAAAGAAGGCCTTTGGAGATTGGAACAACATAAGGGTGAGTATTTAATAACAGAATTAAAATTTTGAGCGTGAACAAACCCTTTAAATATAAATTATTACAAACACTTTATGCTTTTCTGGCGACTGCTTAATCAGGGTATCCTAAATCCTAAATCCTAAAGATAATTTTAATACCTTTTTAAGACTTTTCAAAAGACCTTCTCAGAATATTTTAAACCTCATCACCACCTCAAGTTCTAATTCGTATCAAACTATTAACTTAATAAACAGTTGTAGTTGAATAAATCAATGAAGCACAACCGTGCAACAGAATTGAGATAAGCTCGAAAGATCAAAGCTTGAAAGAATAAATTATGCGGTTGTTTTCACCGACAGACTTCAACCACTGTTTAAACTCGTCTTTCTCCAACCTGGAGTACGCAAACTAACATATTCCCATTTTGTTGTCTGTTTCGCTCGTTGGTTTCACTACATTTGGAGAGCGTCACATCACCTTCCTGCGTTTGTCGCAAATTACGTGACATCAACCTGATGGAGGAGCTTGGCCAGACCCGCTTACAGAACCGATTACAGATCATCAGATTTTAAATAAGTATTAAATATATTTATGCTTTTTTGGAGTAAAACACTTCGGACAACGCTTAAAAATTTAATTAAAAATTGCAATACTTTTAAGGGCCTTAATTTTCTCATAATTGTTTTATCAACTTTTAATACTTTTTAAGACCCCGCAGACACCCTGTTAATGATCCTAGTTTCTTGTATTTTTTACTTTCCGAGTCACCCTTTCATGCAACAGTTGGCTGCAGTTGTTTAGAGTGTGTGTCTTGTAAACATGACATTCAATGTTCAAATCCCAGTAGTACCTCTGTTTATTTGTCTGCCGGCAGAAGGCAGACCTCATGAGAAGTTTTTTCAAAAACAAACAACCATGTGTATGAAAGGCAAAGGCCTCTAGATTACACTTATTTTACCAAAATAAAATATTTTTAATTAGGACAGTAAGGTCTGAATTTGCTCAGACAGAGGTTGCTTAACAGAAATAATGTAAAGTATAAAATTCAAATTCATGGTGCAGTGGAAAAAAATGTATATTGTGTATATCGTTGCCATCCTCTCTGCAGATCTCTCGCATGCCCCTATACTGAATGTAATCCCACACCATAATTTTTCCTTCACCAAACTTGACTGATTTCTATGAGAATCTTGGGTTCATGCGGATTCCAATAGGTCTTCTGCAGTATTTGTAATGATTGAGATGCAGTTCAACAGATGATTCATAAGAAAAATCTACCTTTTGCCACTTTTCCAAATGATCAACTAGAAGTCAAGTTATTATTTATTGCTCTTACAACTGGGATAGACGACAGGACTTTTGTCAAGTAGTGTAGATCCTGGGTTCAAATCTCAACAGTGCCTTTCTGCCAGTGACTTTACTCTCTTTGCTCACTTTAGGTTGGAAAACCCTAAAAGTGCTTGAAAATTCTAAATCTAGCATTAATTCAACTGAGATTCAAGGATGTCTCTTTCAGTGGAGCAGCATTCAGTAGGCTCTGTGCAGCAAAATGAGGCCATTCAGAGACTGTGGGTTGAGTCATGGCTTCTGACAATTTGGTGAGTCCATTTCGCCCCACCAAATAACAAAAAAAATCAAGAACAGTAGCTTGTGTGACATTTTTAGACTACTTTTCGGCGCCCACCCAAGTCAAATGCAGTATTGAACTTTGATTTTACAGATCCTGGAATTAAATGCCAACTGTGCCACTTTGCCAGTGGATTTGCTCAAGTAGCTCACTCAAGAAAAAGGAACATATTACTGCTGTCTTCTTCAATTCTGCTGAGATTCCGAAAAGTCTCTTTCTTTCACAGAATTGGGCTAACAAACCCTGGAAAATCAAAGTGCCTCTTAAAACCAAGGAGCTCTATAGAACAATGGAGACAACATTGGAGTACTAGACTGTAAAATGATGTGGTTCAATGTCACCAGAACCATCAATTTGGGCAGTTTATTATGTACTCTTTGCCCCTTCCTTCATCCCAAAAAGGCCTAGAAAAGAAGCTCTCTCTTTTAATGCGTATAGTGCATTTATTGTGTATGGCCATACACCCAAAGCGCTACCCAAACATGAGGGGGTCGCACCACACCGTCACCAGTGTGCACCATCCACTTGAATAATGCGACGGCAGCCACAGCACAACAGTGCCATTGCTTACCACAAAGTCTCTATAGGGGTAGTGGAGAGACAGTGATAGAGCCAATTTAATGGGTATGATTGAGGGGCTATGATGGGTAAGGGCCAATGGAGGGAATTTGGCCAGGACACCGGGGTTACACCCCTACTCTTTATGAGAAGTGCCATGGGATTTTGTTTAATGACCACAGAGAGTCAGGACCTCGATTTAACGTCTCATTCGAAAGAATACGCTCACTGACAGTATAGTGCCCCCTTCACTATACTGGGGCGTTAGGACTCACACAGACCATAGGTTGAGTGCCCCCTGCTAGCCTCACTAACACCACTTCCAACAGCAACCTAGTTTTCCCATGTGGTTTACTGACCAGGCTCTGCCCTGCTTAGCTTCAGTGAGTAACCAGTCTTGTGATATGGCTGTGGCCAATAAGCTCTCTAGCACCTGTTCATTAATTCATAGCTCGCGTCTACTGTAGGAATTTAATATTACAATTCCATGTGTGTTTAATAAAAAAGATTTAAAAAAGAGGATTTTCAATGCCAAAAATATTAGTAATTTATTAGATACAAATGATTTATTCGATTCAGAGCTCTGGGTCAAATCTGTCCCTTGTGTTACACAATACAATGCAAAATTACATTCTGGAGGTCCACAACCATTCTGCATTTGTCTTACTCTAGCATTTACACCAACATAGGCGCATTCTGAAAACGTAGCCCTACAGTATATAAATTTCTGGAGATCACGAATTATGTAGCCAGAGCTATGTGAGCCATTTTGTCTTTAAAACGAACGCTATAGGTTGGTTTTACGCCGTTCCAGCTGACCGGGTCAATCAGTGCTTTTTAAAATACTATTGGTTGGGTTTAGTTGGTCAGCCAGTAAGTTAGTCAGTTGACAGCAGCCTCTTGTGGATTTACACGATAAGCGCAGGCACGATTGGCACTCATGACAGAAATTTGAGATCTGAAAAAGCGTACACAGCAGCAGGTGGACTCGCAAAAACAAAAACTGCAAAAAAGCGTACACACAGCAGGTTGACTCGCAAAAACAAAAACTGCAAAAAAATCGTAGCTCCTGGGACTTATTTTGCTTTCTCCAGTATATAGGGGTACGTAATCCAAATAAGCCTGGGTTGATTTATACATAACTGATATTAAAAGGTTGAGTTTTGGAAGCATTCACCACTTGTCAATTATTCTGCAGTCCTCTGATGGCCACACCTAAACATACTTCCTCTTTTCTAAAAGCTATTTGCACAACATTTAAAAGCATAAGACTTCTCAACTGCAAATGTTCTGTGTTCAGCTTCAGCACATCTTTGCTTCCACAGGAAAGCTAAGTGAGAAGTTAAAGTTATTTTCAGATAATGATGCGCTGTGCCTTTCAAGTCAGCTGTACTTTTGCAAAAAAATGCTAATTAGTATTCAAGCATGTCCCACTCAGAGGAGAAGGCTAGGTTATTGTATCACTCAGCAACACATATATTTAATAAAAGTAAAAGAGACAAAAAAGCAATAAAAAAAAATAAGTTTCTTTTTCCCAACACTACCTTGCATAAGAAAATTTGGTGTTTTGACATAGAGTTGCTACAGAATTAATAGGATACCCTGAGATTGGATTGGTTGCATATTGACAATCTCATCCCAAACTCACATCATTGCTTTATACAAAGTTTCATATTAAACAGGGAAACAACAACAGATCAAAGTTTTTAAAGCTCCACCAAAAACCTGACATCTTTTGAGAGTTTAACAAAAACACAAATTGTTGTTTGCTAGTTTCAGCTTGGCGCAAGAGTCGCTTTTGACATTTTGCATCACCCTGTTTAAATAGCAAATGCATTTGCGCGCACATGTGCGTTCTGGTCTAAAAAAGGAGGCGTGTTGAGGCGCATTGCTGGCGCGTTGCTATTTTGAGGAACTTAAATAGACTGTTCAATAGACCAGATCGAAGCTGGTCTATAGTCCAGCACAGAGCGCACACATTGCTTAATACACACAGGATGTACAGCAATACACAAATATCTTTACAAATGAAAAATAAATAAAACATTAAGGATATAGATATAGGATATAATAAGGATATATATATAGGACATAAATATAAAGGATTAACATATTACAAAAAATATTATTTTCTAGCCTACATAAATATAAAAACTATACTTTCATGCCTTCTTCATCTCGGGGGGCTTTTCAGTTTATTCATGACAATTTGCTTTTGAATAATGTTATTATTATTAGCAGTATTATTTATTATATGCATATTTATATTTGTTTTATTAAAAACTAGCTTAGATTTGCCCACCTGTCAGGTTTTAGACCATTTAGGGCACATCATGTGTATTTGGATATAACTCCAATATGGTTTTTTGAGCACACTTCGTTATTATTGTTCATTTATTCGTTTGCTGGAATTAAGAACTGAATTTAGAAATAGTTTTGAAACAAATCTTTGCGCTTAATAAACGAAAATAATTATGTATAGGCTAATAGATGTCTGTGCGTACAACACCTTTCCCTATCCACGAGAGTGAAAGTGAAAGTAAATAATGAGGAGGCTCATCTCTCCTTCTCGAGCCACAGGTCTGTTTAACTGTTTTCTTGCTAGTGAAGCGCTCAGTTTTTCCACTTACAAAGTCCGCCATGTAAATAGCAAATGCCCCATGGCGTGATGCAACTGAATCTTAAAGGGAATGGGAGATGAGACTCTGATTGGTTTTTTCTCAAAACATAGCTATATTAAGAGAATAAGCTCAACCCTGTAGGACCATGCGCCGTGGCGCAAAGCGGATTTTTCCGTCCTTAAAATAACAAAAGTGGATTCTGACATGCCCTTAATGCGTTTTGTGCCCTGCACTTTGAACTTTGCGCATTGATCGTCAAAATAGACCCCTTAAAGTCCATGTGAAATCAATTTGTTTAGATTTTTTGTCATTTTTAAAAATGACAAGATTTTAACTCCTTAATTGTCAAATTTATTAATGATTTCACTGATTTGGTGAACAAAAAACACAAAATGACTCATTTTCATAATATAAAAAGTAATTGTAGACAGGATTTTTTTAACCTTTAATCACTGTCTTGAACATGTGAATTATTAGTAAAAACATTGGCTTCGATGCATTGTTAGATTTTATGCAGCATAAGAGTTTCAGTTTTGATTATTGGTCATTTTCCCTGTTGGAAATAGGTAAAAATTGTAATTTGTTAACCCTTTAGATAGGCCTGTGCAAACAAAAGCTTAGTTTCTGCATTTTATATGGAGTTACAGTATATGGAGTATAACAGGCTTATCTGAGTACTTAAATAAATGATTGAACGATTACAGCTCAGAACAATGTGGTGTTGTTCTGCCTGGTCAACTTCATTTCATTTGTAAATATACATTCTTTCCTGTGATTCAGACCTGCAGCACATTCCAAAAAAGTTGGGACAGGAGCAATTTAGGGCTAGTAATCAGGTAAATTGGTTAAATAATGACGTGGATGAACTTTATCCCACTTTTTTAAATGGCTACCTGCCACAAAACATAAAAAGTTAGACCTAACATGCTTCTGAGTTGTAATATTTTATTAAATATTTGTCAATTAACAGACTTAAACTCAGCATTCCAAACAGGCAAATTAGAGCTAAATTCTGCAGAAGATCAGCCCCTTCAGGACCAGGTTTGAGCGCCCTGTTCTACAGTGTATGTATATAGTAGATCACTTTAGTGAAAGGACTTCCTATTCCACCACTCACACAAGCTCAACTCATCCCAGTCATTTCACCCACAGTAAAAAAAGAAAAAAGTCACTTAAGAGCATTACCTGGCAATTCTCACAGCAGTCTCCCTGAGCACAGCGCGAACCTTCAGTGAGCTTGCAGGTCATGGGATCACAGCATGGATTTTTACATTCCTTCAACACAAATGCACAAGACGGTAAATCACTGACACATCAGATGTGAGTCAAAGATAAACATACATTAATGCATTAATGATGTCATTTAAGAAGGCTGGTTTTCAATCTGGCCTAGACTGAGTCACTACCATAGACTGTTTAAAAATACACATACGGGATGTGTGTAATACCTCAACTGTTCCACAGTCACACTCCTCTCCAGGGTCCAGGAAAGCATTACCACAGACAGGCCCGCTGTACAGTTTATATGAGCTTGGGGTGTCCAGCAGACAGCTGGGGTTGGCGTTGTCTAGAAATACACTCAGTTGCTCTAGGCTGCAGTCACTGAACTGCTCTGGGAACAGTGTGCTGGATGGATAACAAGAGCACAATTTGTAATATTTGACCAAATTAACACTTTAAACTGCTTTTAGGAAGAGCAGTTCACTTACACTGTAAAAACTGCTGGGTTCCACACAATCGAGTTGTGTTGGGACAATATGAAGGAATTAAGTTAGCTTATTAGTTTTTACAAATTTAAGTGTACTGAACATAAAACAATTAAGTTGTTCAGAAAACCCTCAAGAATTGTGTTGTTTCAGCTCATTTTATATAAGCATCATTTTTTTGAGTGTACATTTCTTCAGGCTCATGATAAGCTTTCATAATGATATTTCAAGGTAAAAGTATGATTAATTGTATTTAATGTTGATCTGTTAACTTTAAATTAGTCTACTTTCATAACACGTTATCGTACACCTACAAGAAAAACTCTTTGTAGTGTCAGATTAATAATTTTTATTTCAATGTATTTAAATCATTATGTTTTATTAATCATGTTGTACTTTTTAGAAGTGCACTTATTTTACATGGTGACTTTTAAAACACATGTAAAGTGCTTCAAAAGATTCCCAACTGTAGTGAGTTATGATCATTTAAATTGATTAAACTGCACCAGATATATTACAATATATTTATATAGGTAATGCATTTGAGCAGAAATTATATTAAGAATTATCTTTGTTTACCATTATGCTCATCAGTATTCCTTAAACATACTGTATTTGTAAGGCAACAAAAATAATTCAGAAATGTATCATACAAATGTACTTCATGTACTGTATTTTTTAGTTTCAGTCTGTTAGTTTAATGATATGTCTATTACTTTGCAGGACCTTTAAGTCTCAAAGCGACAGTCACATAAAACTATAGGATTCTGTCATTATTTACTCAACCTTCACAAATCACAAACCTGTTTGAGTTTCTTTCTGCTGTTTAACACAAAAGAAGATAATTGGCAAAATGCTGGAAACCAGTAACTATTGATTTCCATAGTATTTATTTTTCCTTAATGGTTTATGGTTTATGGTTAATGGTTTCCACCTTCTCAACAGAAAGAGAAACTCATAAAGGTTTGGAATGACTTGAGGGAGAGTTGCATTTACAGTGCATCTGGAAAGCATTCAAAGCTTTTTCCACATTTATTATTGTTCAAGCCTTACTCCAAAATGGATTAAATTCATTTATTTTCTTAAAAGTCTACACACAATACCCCATAATGACAATGTGAAAAAATATTTTTTTAAATTGTTGCAAATTTATTAAAAATAAAAAACCTGAAAAATCCCATGTAGGTTAGTATTCACAGCCTTTGCCGTGAAGCTCTGAATTGAGCTCAGGTACATTCTGTTTCCACTGATCGTTCTTGAGATGTTTCAGCAGCTTAAGATTTGAAAAGGCATACACCTGTCTATATAAGGTCCCAGGGTTGACAGTGCATGTCAAAGCACAAACCAAGCATGAAAACAAAGGAATTGTCTGTAGACCTCCGAGACTGTATTGTCTCGAGGCACATGGCTGGTGAAGGTTACAGAAAAATGTCTGCTGGTTTGGCCTCCATCATTCGTAAGTGGAAGATGTTTAGAAACCACCAGGACTCTTCCTAGAGCTGGCCGGCCATCTAAGCGGAGTGATTGGGGGAGAAGGTCCTTAATCAGGGAGGTGATCAATAACCCGATGGTCACTCTGTCTGAGCTCCAGCGTTCTTCTGTGGAGAGAGGTGAACCTTACAGAAGGACAACCATCTGTGCAGCAATCCACCAATCAGGCCTGTATGGTAGAGTGGCCAGACGGAAGCCATTCCCCGCCTGGTTTTTCCCAAAGGGCATCTGAAGGACTCTCAGATCAAATGAAACAAAATTCTCTGGTCTGATGAGACTAAATTGAACTATTTGGAGTGAATGCCAGGCATTACGTTTGGAGAAAACCAGGCACCGCTCATCACCAGTCTAATACCATCCCTACAGTGAAGCATAGGGGTTGCAGCATCATGCCGTGGGGATGTTTTTCAGCAGTAGGAACTGGAAGACTAGTCAGGATAGAGGGAAAGATGAATGCAGCAAAGACCTAAATCCTATTGAACATCTCTGGAGAGGTCTGAAAATGGCTCCCATCCAACCTGATAGAGCTTGAGAGGTACTACAAAGAGGAATGGGCAAAAATTCCCAAAGACAGGTGTGCCAAGCTTGTGGCATCATATTCAAAAAGAATTGAGGCTGTAATTGCTGTCAAGGGTGCATCAACAAAGTATTGAGCAAAGGCTGTGAATACTTTTGTACGTATGAGTTTTCAGGTTTTTAATTTTTAATAAATTTGCAACAATTTCAAAGAATCTTTTTTCACATTGTCATTATTGGGTATTGTGTGTAGAATTTTGAGTTAATAAATTATTTTAATCCATTTTGAAACATGTAACATAAAAAAAAATGTAGAAAAAGTGAAGTGCTATGAATACTTTCCAGATGCACTGTATTATACATTTTAACTACAGCCATTTTTAATTTTCCTTAATTTCTATAATAAGTGCTTATTTTAAAAGCATGCTGAAGTATATTTCTGGTTGCTTAGTGATTGCAGTTTGTTGCTAGTGTGCTATGTGGTATTATTTAAGGTATAATTTAGTTATTTCTAGGGAATTACACAGGGAGTTAGTGGATGCCTAGATGCAACCCAGGCTCATTCTGAAAATGTACTGCTATATACATTTCTGGAGAGCACCAAATACGTCCCAGGAGCTATGTTTTTGCAGTTTATGTTTTCGCAAATCCACCAGAGGCTACTGTGTATGCTTTTTGAGGTCTCAAATTTCTCTTGCGAGTGCCATTCATGCCTGCTGTTCTCACGTAAATCCACCAGAGGCCGCTGTTGACTGACTGACTGACTTACTGAATGACTGACTGACCGATCAACTGACCAACCCTCCCCCTTCCCTAAACCCAACCGATAGTGTTTTCAAAAGCACAGGTTGACCTGCCGACCCACTTCCCTAAACCCAACAGTTTTAAAAAGCAATCCATAAAAAGAAAAGCCCTCGCCTGATTTTTACCACATTTTCAGATTTTACCACACTCTCACCGTGTTATTTACTTGTTTATTTTATTTTTGGCTACTGTTTTTATCTTATCCACTTTCTGGAACTGTTCTTCGCCGAACTCGAACCCCATTGTCATGGTCAACTCCTCTCTGCATCTCAAGTCCGCCGACGTACATGACAAGCTAACTTTACAAACTGGTAACAGTGGGAAAGTCATCCATACGGAGCCAAGTGGTCAGCTGGTAAGCACAACAAGGAACAGCATCAAACTGCTCCGTAGCATTCGTTTTAAAAACAAAATGCGGCCATACATAACTCTGGCTACACAATTCGTGCTCTCCAGAAATGTATATGGGGCTTCGTTTCAGAATGAGCCTATGTTGCCTAGATGTCTGGTAGCCAGTTAATAGACAGAGAGATCTGACTTCGAACCAAAGCACAAATGAAAACAGTATAATATTACACAAATACTGCTTACCCCACACGCTCTGTCATGATACAGAAGGAACTGATCACTGACGAGCCACACGTACAGTGATCTTCATCATGGGACATGCCCATGTTATGACCCATCTCATGTGCAATTGTGGATGCCAGGCCCAGTGGGTTCTGATTATGATCCTGAAAATAACACCATATTGTGCAATTGTCTTTAAAGACAAAAAAATCATTTTGTTCCAAATTATGATTTAATTTGATCCCAGAAATAATCCCAAATTCAGGCAATGAATACCTGATTGACTCCCGCTGAGCTTTCGGCACACATTGCAAATTTGTTTGCCAACCCAACTGTGTCACCCAAAAAATCTATTCCACTAGAAGACAAAAAAAAAAAAAAAAACAGTTAATAGTAGGGCTGCACGACATAGCATTATTTTTTTATTTTGCAATATATATTACGATATGAATACAATTTCACCAGATGACTTCCCTATTTGGAAAAAAATTATAATGTTATTGATTGAGTAATAAGGGTAGTAATATGTTATTACGATTGAGATGATTCTGCAGTGGGAGTGCATCTCCATAAAATCTAATAAACAATCTATAAACTTTTTGGGGTCCCCCGACACATTATCATTGTGGTCTGTGCTATTTGCATTGCATTTCTGTATTTGCATGTGTTGTGAGGATTTTCATGCATAACAATCTATAAATACAGTCAAAAAACTGTATTAGGGGTTCTATTTTAACAATCAAGACACAAAGTCCAAAGCGCATGGCGCAAAAGCATTAAGGGCATGTCAGAATCAACTTTTGCTATTTTAAGGATGGAAAAATATGCTCTGCGCCCTGGTGCATGGTCTAACATGGTTGTGCTTATTCTTTTAATGAGTTATGGGTGTGTTTTAAAAAAAAAAAGAAAACAGTTTAACAAACAATCTGCGCGAGGGTAAAGAATAATCCTCCTCCATTTGGCCTCTATACTTTCTCTTTACTTTACTTTTAATCTTTACTTTATTCCTTTACTTTCGTGGATAAGGAAAAGGTGTTGTACGCACTCCACTGAAGACATCCATTAGCCTACATATTTAATTTGGTTTGTTAAGCGCAAAGATTTGTTTCAAAACTATTTCTAAATTCAGTTCTAATTACCAGTACATTAATAAATGAACAATAATAACGAACTGTGGTCAATTATATCCAAACACACGTACTGTTCTTATGCCCTATATGTTGATTCATAGGTCTCCAAAACCCGACAGGTGGACAAATCTAAACTTGTTTTTATTAAAACGAATATAAATATGAATATAATCAATAATTCTGCTAATAATAATAACAACATTATACTGTACAAATGCAAGCTGTCATGAATGCACTGAAAAAAAGGCATGGAGGTATGAAGAAGGCATGCAGGCAGTGGTTTTTATATTTATGTAGAAAATAATATTTTTGTAACATTTTAATGCTTGAATTGTTTTCATATGTAAAGATATTTGTGTATTGCTGTACATCTTGTGTGTATTAAGCAATGTGTAAGCGTTTGAACCCACATAGGTGCATAACTAACGTGCTCTGCACAGGACTTCAGACCAGCTTTTGGTCAATGGTGCAGTTTATTTTAGTTCTTCAAAATAGCAACGCGCCAACAATGTGCCTTAACACACCTCTATTTTAGACTAGCACACGCAGAGTGCAAAAAGTGGTGCAAATGGATTTGCTATTTTAACATTGTGGTGCAAAACATGAAAATTACGGTTGCGCTGGTCTGAAAATAGCAACAAATCGCGCCACACATCTTGTGCCTTATTGCGACAGGTGTATGATAGGGTCCAAAGTGTTTTATCACATCCCGAATCTAGATTTAAGTACAGTTGAAGTCAGAATTATTAGCCCCCTTGAATTGTTAGCCCCCTGTTTATTTTTTTCCCCAAAATTTCTGTTTAACGGAGAGAAGATTTTTTTCAACACATTTCTGAACACAATATTTTAATAACTCATTTCTAATAACTGATTTATTCTATCTTTACCTTTGCCTTGACAGTAAATAATATTTTACTAGATATTTTTCAAGACACTTTTACACAGCTTCAAGTGACATTTAAAGGCTTAACTAGGTTAATTAAGTTAACTAGGCAGGTTGGGGTAATTAGGCAAGTTACTGTATAATAATGGTTTGTTCTGTAGACAGTCCAAAAAAAAATTTGCTTAAAGGGGCTAATAATTTTGACCTTAAAATGGTTCATAAAAAATGTAAAACTGCTTTTATTCTAGCCGAAATAAAACAAATAAGACTTTTTTCCAGAAGAAAAAATATTATCAGACATACTGTGAAAATGTCCTTGCTCTGTTAAACATCATTTGGGAAATATTTAAAAAAGAAAAAAATTCAAAGGGGGGCTGTTAATTCTGACTTTTTCTGAAAATAAGAACAATAAAATGAATCATAGTTAAGGTCACGAATGGTACAATTTTTATACCTGAATGCTTTTAAAGTCAGTATATAATCACAGGCATTTAATAACACGTGCAAATGATGAATTATAATATAAACTCAATATTGCATATGCTGCGATGTGACTATTGCGAATGATCACATTTCGATATCGATGCTGAAACGATATATAGTGCAGCCCTAGTTAATAGTATTATACTAATGTCAAATAAAGATCCTTTGGTAAAACTTAATAAGTTCTCATTAATTCTGTTATGGTAATAATCATTAATAAATGCATTAGTTAACATAATAATAATAAAAATAACAATAATGCTAATACAATAACAATATATTTTGTGTTTTATATCTTAGTTAATCATAGTTAATAACACAACCCCACAAATGATCACTGTTTAGCTTAGTTTACAGTGTTTAAACTAATAAGATACATATGTGAATTAAAAACTAAATTAGTATATGCTGATATTTCTAGAAGCTTTGATAAGTAAAAAAATATATAATTTACTCTCCCTGCACTTATTTAAAACCTGTTTGACTTTTTTCTGTTGAACATAGAAAGTATTTTGTAGAAAGCTGGAAACCTTTGAGTTCCATAGTATTTGTTTTTCCTACTATGGCAATCAATGATTACAAGTTTTCAGTTTTTTTGTGTTCAACAGAATAAACTCATAAAGGTCTAAAACCACTTTGGGCTGAATAAATAGTTTGTACATTTTTATTTCTGGATGAATTATTCCTTTAATACAAAGGTCTCTAACTGGATTCCTGGAGGGCCGCAGCTCTGCACAGTTTTGCTCCAACCCTAATCAAACACAGCTGATCCAAATAATCAAGGTGTTCAAGACTACTAGAAACTATTAAGCAGGTGTGAGTTGGAGGTGGTTGGGCCTAAACCACGCAGATCTGCGGCCCTCCAGGAATTAAGTTTGAGACCATTGCTTTAATGTGATAAATACAAAGTTTAGTTAGTAGTTAACAAGTGATGACCATTAAAACATTAATGTAAAATGTGGGAATTATATTAAAGTGCAGTACATTAGGCTCTGTTATAGTGTAGCAAATGATCTCAGTCATCCGGCCGAGTAAATAGGTCATACTCACGTCACAAACTGAGCATTGTCATGTTTGACCCTTTTAAGCAGATTGCTCTTCCTCCATTCTATAAAGCGACTGAGAGTGTCATCAGAACTCACACTGACCACAATCTGGTCCTGTTTCATCCAGACCTCAAGACCCACCAACATCACTCGGATATTAAGAGGCCGATACAACTGAGAAAAGAATCATGTTTTTAGTATGTTTCATCAAGATGTTTATATTAGCTTTAAATTACTTAATGAATTTAGCTTTGACTCTGTTTGAATAAAATATATGAACTTATACCTTGTCAATGTGATTTACAACCTCCAGCATCCTGGCTCTGATAGTATCCATGTTAGAGCCAAAGTTTCTGTACTATAAGAGCAAAACATAATTGTTTGCAATCATTTTTTTGGTAAATGCCAAAATCTACCATGTTGAAATATTAGCGATTAGCTAAAATATTGTCCAAGTCAATCAAACAGGCAGTATTTGTTTTAGAATTATTACAATTGGCCAGCAAACTGTAACCCTTGTTTACTGTTCAAATTTACTACCCTTCAGAAAACATCCACTGAATTAAACTGCTGTAAAAATGCATCACATAAATATTTTATTCAATTTTTATCAGAAATCTGTTGATAAAAATTACTAAATGTTTTTAAAATTACAAGATTTTAACTCTTTATTTGCCAAGTTCACAAATTATGTCACTGATTTGGTAAGAAAAACACACAAAATGACGTATTTTTGATATAAAGAGTAGTTATTATAGCTGGATTGTTTTTATCTTTCATCACAGTCTTGGACATGTGAACGATTAGTAACAACATTGGCTTTGATGCATTGTTAGATTTTCTTCCTAATTTACAGTTGGTGACTGTTTTTGCCCCATTGACTTCTATTATAACCAAAATAAATACAGTCTTTGTTTTTATTTACCTCATGTAGTTCTGAGGGCTGAGATGCATATTTTGACTTTCTCAGACACATCAAGATACTGTTGAAGTCAGAATTATTAGCCCCCCTGTTATTTTTTATAAACTTAATTTAAAAAGTTTCTATTAAAAATTCTAGCTGAAATGAAACAAATAAGACCATCTCCAGAAGAAAAAATATTATAGGAACTACTGTGAAAATTTCCTTGCTCTGTTAAACATCATTTGGGAAATATTTAAAAAAGGGAAGAAAAAAAAAAAATAATCAAAGAGGGGTTAAAAATTCTGACTTCAACTGTAAGTGCGCAAAGGTCACTCTCACACACTCATTATTTACTGTTATACTATATATAAAAAACTGAAACAGAAATACTTTTTTGCACAGACCCATCTAAAGGGGTTAATAGTGCCAACTGATGACCAACAGTACAAATCTGACCTCTTCCCAACTGAGAAAACTACCAACAATTAAAAATGCACTATTTTTGCAATCAAAATAAAGTTGTTATAATAGAAGTCAATGGGCCAAAAAAACAGCCACCAACAGTAAATTAGGAATATTAATCAAAAACAATGCATCAATGGCAATGTTGTTTCATGTTCAAGACTTTGATAAAAGGAAAAAAAAAATCCAGTCCACAACTACTTTTTATATTGAAAATACGTCATTTGTGGGTTTTTTTTTTACCAAATCAGCGACATCATTTATGAATTTGCCAATTAAAAATAGTTAAAATCCTGTAATTTTCTAAATAATTTAGTAGTTTTGATCAAGACTGAGGTTGATTAACAGATTTATGCAAAAGAATGTAAAAATATATTTATCAGATGCATTTTTACAGTAGTTTAATTCAGTGGATGTTTTCATCCCTAACATAACAAAAGGGTAGTAAATTTGCCCAGAGTGTATTGTTGAGTTAAAAAAAAAACAAAGTATTTTCTCAAAATATGTGTCAAAATAAGATTTGTCACCAAAGGTCACTCTGCTAGCTGAAGCACAGAAAAAGTTACGGCCAAATTAAGACTCAAAATCACCCTAGAGTGGATAATAAACCTCCCTAAAAGCACATAAGGGTTAAACCCTTATCATCAGTGGTTGTTTCTAGCATATGGTGAAAAATTTAAGAGAGAATTATAAAAGGAAGATTCAAAGGTTGCGTGAAGCTCTTTGAAATATGCACTTTTGTTCGATATGTGATGTAATTTGAACTGAAACATGAAGAGAAGACGGGGCATATAGTAGCCCCTACCCCTTAAAAACACACCCAATAGCTTTTTTTTTATTTTTATCATAGCTCTGCCATTGAAAGTGGTTGAGCTCAAGCGCATATAGCAAATGTATTGAAGGGGGCGGGACCTATCAGACTGCTTAGAGCAGGGGTGTCCAAACTCGGTGCTGGAGGGCCGGTGTCCTGGAGAGTTTCGCTCCAACCCTAATCAAACACAGTAGCCTAATCAACAGTAGTTGGTGTAGTAGCCTATATGAATGCTGCCACCCTAAGCCCGGTCCATGGTACAGTTATTAACACCACAAACACCACCACTCCCCCGCCCCGGTTCTCATATGTGTTACAATTCCATGTTACTCAGACAATTTATGAGGTCTTCAAAAATGTTGATCCATTAAGGCTGAAGTGATAAAACTGCTAATTTTGTATTGTGTTTACAGCTTCTTAATTTGGATTTTGTCACTGTTTCGGAGCACACTAGCTTAGAGGTATCCTTAAGATTGACATACTGATAGTAAAATCTAAACATATTTATTTCACATGGACTTTAAGGGCTCTATTTTGACAATCGATGCTCAAAGTCCAAAGCGCAGGGCGCAAACGCATTAAGGGCGTGTCAGAATCCACTTTTGTTACTTTAAGGATGGAAAAATCCGCTTTGCGCCACTGCGCATGGTCTAACAGGGTTGAGCTTATTCTCTTAATGAGTGATAGGTGTGTTTTGAGAATAAACCAATCAGAGTCTCATCTCCCATTACCCTTTAAGAGTCAGTTGGTTTGCGCCAAAGCGCATTTGCTATTTACATAGCGGACTTTGTAAGTGAAAAAACTAAACGCTTCACAAGAGAGAAAACAGTTAAACAGACCATCTGTGGCACGAGAATGAGAGAATGAGCTTTCTCATTCTTTACTTTCACTTTCACTCTCGTGGATAGGGAAACGTGTTGTACGCACAGACATCCATTAGGCTACATAATTAATTTCGTTTGTTAAGCACAAAAATTTGTTTCAAAACTATTTCTAAATTCAGTTCTAATTCTAAGTGTGTTCAAACAAATGAGCTATTTCCAAATACACATGCTATGCCCCATATGGTCTAAAACCTGACAGGTGTGCAAACCTAAGCTTGTTTTTAATAAAAAAATTATAAATGTGCATATAATAAATAATACTGCTAATAATGATAACATTATACAAAAGCTAATTTTTATGAATAAACTGAAAAAAAGGCCCCAGAGATGACGAAGGCATGAAAGAATGGTTTTTATGTTTATGTAGGCTAGAAAATAATAATTTTTGTAGTTTTTTAATATTTTAATTATTTTTCATATGTAAAGATATTCGCGTATTGCTGTACATCCTGTGTGTATTAAGCAATGTGTACGCAAGGCACACAAATAACTTGCTCTGCACTGGACTATAGACCTGCTTTGATCTGGTCTATTGAACTGTCTATTTTAGTTCCTCAAAATAGCAACACGCCAGCAATGCGCCTCAACACGCCTCCTTTTGTATACCAGAATGCCTATAGGCGCACAAATGTGCGCAAATGCATTTGCTATTTCAACAGCGTGGTGCAACACGTCAAAACGACTCTTGCGCCAAGCTGAAACTAGCAAACAACAATTGCGTCATGCCTTGCGCCACATGTATGAGTTTTTCAGGATTTCTAAAATCTCAGTTACTAATCGTGAAATGGTATTTCAGCTAAATAGTAATGTCTAGATATCGCCACCACAATCAGTCTTTGAAAAAAAAAAGTTAAGTACAATAAACACATTTTAAAGAATGCCTGAATTCTTACCTCAGTGTTATCGACCACAAGAAATAACTCCACAAATCTTGGAGTTTGAAATCGCTTCATATTCTAGGAGGACATATCAATGGTTATTCCCAATCTCTATATAATTTATTTAATATGCAGATTATCTGATAGAGCCGAGTTAGAAAATGCTCTCACCCATCTGCTCGACTTCAAGGCGGCGCTCACTTGTGGTTCGTGGTCATAAAACATGGTTTTCGGTTCACCAGAAGAGCTTCTCCTCCTCCTCAGATGCTGGTGTTTATAAAGTGCATGATCTCCATCACTGTGGTTAGTGAGGGGCTCAATCAGATATACTTGATGTTTCACTCTGACAAAACCTCTGTGGACAGAAGACAAGATGCAAAACCATACAAACACGGTCTCAACGCAGATTGATTTTCCTTCAAGAAATATGACACAATTTCATTTTCTTGTTTGTTTACCCTTATTGAAAACACAGGATAATTTGGCAATCTAAAATATGTAACATTCAAATTAGTTGACATTACAATACTCAATATAATATTGTAATGATATAGTGTCTGAAAGTGAAAACATCTTATCAGAAAACTGCTGTTAGATACCTGTAAAACCTGAAAAGCGATGTTTATTTTAATAGTATCTTTGCTATATTGTATTCATTTGTGCTAGTGTTTGTAGAGTTTTTCTTTATTTTTCTTTGACAGTGTCCTGTTTTTATACTGAACACATCATATACCAAACCGTACAGAAACCGCAACCCTAAAATTATGTATTGTTGCATGGTTTGCACTGCTAATTCAAAATGACAGATCTAATTGGATTAAAGTCAATAACTAACTTATATAACGGTCAAAATTTAAATAAAAACAAAGTGTTAAGAAAAGATCAACCATGCATCAAACAATAAAAGTGTAATATATTTTAAAACTTTACATTTAAGTTTTTTTATTAAAAATATATTTGGTAACACTTTACAATAAGGGTGTATTAGTTAATAGGTAAATTAACATAAATTAACAGTGAACAACACATCTGACAAGCAATACCTAACTTTTGTTTATGTTAACTTAATCATATTCTAATGCACCTCCTTAGATTAACAGCCTAATTAGTTCATGTTCACTTACAAATAGACTAATGCATTTGTTCATGGATTAGATAGCATGACCTAACAATGAACAACACATATATTAAGCAATACTAAATATGATATGTAAACTAAACATCTATTAAATTGGTTAACATTAACAACGACTAAGTAATGCAAACCGATTTGTTGTTCACTAATTAATGCATGGGCTCTATATACAGCTAGAGTTTTAAAGCCAACGATAAACGTCAGGTGGAAGCTTAATGTGACTATTTTCAATTTTACAAGGTTGATTTTACAGCATTGATGTTGTAATGCAATTACAATACAGTTAGTTAAATAGACTTATGCATTCATTTAGTTGTTCAAGCGTAAAACGAGATGAAACATCGTGTAAGCCCTAGCGCCGTCAGTAGCAGCAGGCTAGCGCAGAAATATCTATTAAAATACTGGGGTAAAATAAACTGTCATATTTTAAAGACATGGTGGGGGGAAATGGAATTTAATGCAGAGCTTCTTGTCCGTTCTGAGACCCACTTCATATCAAGTATCTAATAGGCAGTGAAGATCGCTGATTTTTAAAGACAACAGATCTTAAACGTGACAATTTTGTAATGGAAAGACAATTCACTGGAAGGCGTTGGGCTGCCTAGCTGAAAATTAAAAGTCTGTGTGCATATAGCCCACTAACTAACATTTACTAATTTCCCCCCTATTGTAACGTGATACCAAATACAGGCATGTGATCAGCTGAGGACAAAAAAAAGAAGGAAAACGAGACGATAATAGATTATTTCTATTATTTAATAAACACACCTGATACACACACACACACACACACACACACACGTGTGTGTGTTTTTAAATATTAGAAATAATCGTTCTAAAAAATAAACATATTCTTTATAAAAACATTGGTTATTGGCCACACAATTTAAGTTTAATTTTTTGGTTTTATCAGTCTAAATGATTTAGCAGTTTAATAGTGACTTGAGTAATATTTAGGGCCCTATCATACACCCGGCGCAATGTGGCGCAAGGCGCGACACAATTGTTGTTTGCTAGTTTCAGCTTGGCGCAGGAGTCGTTTTGACGTTTTGCGCCACGCTGTTTAAATAGCAAATGCATTTGCGCTCATATGTGCACCCATAGGCATTCTGATCTAAAAAAAGAGGCCTGTTGAGGCGCATTGCTGGCGCGTTGCTATTTTGAGAAACTTTAATAAGACTGTTCTACAGACCAGAACAAAGCCGGTCTATTGTCCAGCGCAGAGCGCAATAGTTATGCGCCTAGCTTACACATTGCTTAATACAAACAGGATATACAGCAATACGCAAATATCTTTACATATGAAAAAGATACTAAAATATTAAGGATATATATATATATATATATATATATATATATATATATATATATATATATATATATATATATATATATATATATATATATATATATAGGATATAAATATAAAGGATTAAAATATTACAAAACATATTATTTTCTAGCCTACATCAAAATAAAACGATATTTTCATGCATTCATCTCGAGAGGCTTTTTCAGTTTATTCATAACAATTTGCTTTTGTAGATTTGAAACAAATCTTTGTGCTTAACAAACAAAATGAATTATTTACAGGCTAATGGATGTCTGTGCATACAAGAAGTTTCCCTATCTACGAGCGTAAAAGCGAAATAAAGCAATGAGGAGGCTCACCTCTCATTCTCGAGCTGCAGATGGTCTGTTTAATGTTTAACTGTTTTCTCTCTAGTGAACGTTCCGTTTTTTTCACTTACGAAGTCCGTCATGTAAATAGCAAACTCTTAAAGGGAATGGGAGATGAGACTCTGATTGGTTTATTCTCAAAACACACCTATAACTCATTAAGAAAATAAGCTCAACCCTTTTAGACCATGCGCCACGGCGCAAAGCGGATTTTTCCATCCATATATAAGCAAAAGAGAAATTTGACACGCCCTTAATGCGTTTGCACCCTGTGCTTTGTACTTTGTGCATGGATCGTCAAAAAAGAGCCCTTAATAGGTTTATACTTTGTACCTCAATGTCGGGACAGATCCAAACACTGCCACTAGTTGGCGCCACAAACTCGGTTAGTTCTCTTGTGTCCACAGAATATAACTTTCCCTGTAATTTAGTTGACAATTTCTTTTTTAACGTGATAAATAAACTAATAGTCAGTCAACAATTCAAAGTGTAAAAATATTAAGTCCAGATGAATTGAGTAGCCTAATATAATTTAACATTCCACCCTGAAAAAAAATCATACATCGTTAGTAAGAGCTTATCATTTTCACTTTCTCTTTTCTTTAGCTTAGTCCATATTTTTAATAGTTTTAATTAATTATAAATTATATTTTTATAAATTTGTAATATCATCTACATTTTCAGACACTTTCAGATGTTAAATTTCAGGTGCTAGGCTGTAGCACTGAATTAGTGAAGACATAAGGACAGATGACTTGCAGAGAATAATAACAAATGTGCATCCTGGCTTTATTTATCATTTATATTAACCTTATTCTCTGTGTACGAGTGGGCGCAGCCATTTGAATCATTTTGGCGCGAGACTTCCGGTCTCATTCACTTCTATTCATTTTTAGACATTAAAAACAGCTCGTTCTGCTGCTTGATGTTGCAAACTGATATTTTATTATTATATTATTCTGCTTTTGTTTGTATAGGCATGTAAACACTTGTTTGCAGAGCAAGTAGCTTGACCGTTTTCTGACGTTTATTATTCCTAGTCATTTCTCTCATAGGAAACTCAATCGGAAATTCTAAAACAAGCGCAATTCCGGCATTGCAGAATAAGGTCAATAGAGCACATGTGGTCGTGATATGCAAATGTCAATAGTATCTAGGTGTAGCTTTTATGATGCAAGCTGAGACTGCATCGCTCAGAGATGCAATGTCAGACACAATGCACTCACTGGAGCTAGTGACGTCACTGCGAGGGGTAGGGTTAGGTGTGGGGTTAGGTGAGCGCATTAAAAAGCATTGGATGCAGCTCAGAATACATCTGCATCAAGTCTGCAGCCAGACCCCTCTCACAAATGTGAGCACAGAAAAAGTGTGCACAGCCGTGCACGCATTTAAAACGATTTCATAATCTAGCATATTGTCAGCGGCTTTGTCACATTATAGGACTACACAATATCATTATGTTATATGATGCTGAATGACAATGAAAAATTATTACCTTTATTTTGAGCTCTAATTTCTACAAAAGTTCTTGATATCACTAATTATTTACAAGCAACACTTTTTATGGTTAATTTGAGTAGAAGCAGCTTTTTAAGATATTAATAACAATAAGCTACCGCATTATAGAATGTAGAGTGCAGTGGGAGCATGTCATTGTTTATTACCTGATTCCAGAACAGATTCCCACGCTGACTGAGGAATCTTCCATGCCTTGAATGTGGCCATGGTAATAGCAATTGTCCTGATACAAATGACAAAACAAAGTTTCTAGCTGTATAGGTTATGCTATCTGTGTAATAGTATCTTTAGTATCTTTACACAGCAAAGGTGGCACAGAAACCAAACCTGAAGCGGTATAAATGTTCAAAAATGTGTATTTACATTAACAGTTTAATGCAGCATTGTGTCATAACACTGAATTCTGAGCAGGCACAAACCTATTTTTCAATCAGCTGTGTAAAGATGACTGGTGTATTCTACTTTATCCGTTAAGTATTTAAAAAAGTTAAATGTAAATAAATAAAAAAGAGTGGAGAATATGTGATGGAAATTCAGTTCAGATCAGATAGCTGCACTGTCTATTTTTATTATGTACAGTAATATTAAAATAAATACAAAATAAATCTAATTAAGTTATAAAAATTAAATACATTCAAATAATGGAATAGTGTATACATTTATTTTACTTTTAATTAATTAAGAAACATTTACTGGAAAGACAAATTGTTTTAAAATAACCTCCCGCCCCCTTGAATTCTTTTTCTTTTTTAAATATTTCCCAAATTATGTTTAACAGAGCAAGGAAAATTTCCCAGTATGTCCGATGATATTTTTTCTTCTGGTGAAAGTATTTTTTTTTTTTATTTTGGCTAGAATAAAAGCAGTTTTTAATTGTTTAAACACCATTTTAAGGTCAAAATTATTAGCCCCTTTAAGCTATTTTTTTCAATAGTCTACAGAATAAACCATTGTTATTCAATAACTTGCCTAATTACCCTGACCTGCCTAGTTAACCTAATTAACCTAGTTAAGCCTTTAAATGTCACTTTAAGCTGTATAGAAGTGTCTTGAAAAATATCTAGTCAAATATTATTTACTGTCATCATGGCAAAGATAAAATAAATCAGTTATTAGAAATGAGTTATTAACACTATTATGTTTAGAAATGTGTAGAAAAAAAATATTCTCGCTGTTAAACAGAAATTGGGGGGAAAAAACAGGGGGGCTAATAATTCTGACCTTAACTGTACATATATAGTTGAAGTCAGAATTTTTAGCCCCTCTTTGAATTTTTTTTCTTTTTAAAATATTTCCCAAATGATGTTTAATAGAGCAAGGAAATTTTCACAGTACGTCTGATAATATTTTTTCTTCTGGAGAAAGTCTTATTTGTTTTATCTTGGCTAGAAAGCAGTTTTTTAATTCTTTAAAAGCCATTTTAAGGTCAATTTTCTTAGCCCCTTTAATCTATATATATTTTTGGATAGTCTACAGAACACAGCATCATTATACAATAACTTGCCTAATTACCCTATCCTGCCGAGATAACCTAATTAACCTAGTTAAGCCTTTAAATGTCACTTTAAGCTGTCTTGAAAAATATCTAGTAAAAAATTATTTACTGTCATCATGGCAAAGATAAAATAAATCAGTTATTAGAAATGAGTTATTAAAATATTATGTTTAGAAATGTGTTGAAAAAATCTCTCTGTTATTATGAAGCTACTTTGGAATGATATTTATTATGAAAAGCGCTAGACAAGTAAATTTTAATTGAATTAAAAGAAAATGAATACTGAAGAAGCGGTATGCACAATTTGCTAATATGCTGTTCAGAACACAGATGTTATTAAATACAGTAACTTACCATAAAACTTGGATTTCTGCTCACAATCGATCCATCATCTTGATAGTATATTTCAGTGTAATTATGTCCAACGAGTTGCCTAAACAACAGCGAATGTTAATACTTTTACCTACAGTATATAGGCCTAGAGAGTCAAGATGTGTACGTGATACTCTTAAACATAAGAAAAAGTACAGTAAACCCAAACTCACTTGTTCTTTTCCAAATGAATCACATGATTTTCTCCTCCAAAGAATAATTTATATGCGAATCTATCAGGATATTTCTCATGGCTTTGTGGACTTTCATCAGACTGTACCTATGTAGGAGTCATACAAGTTAATCCTAATATAGACAGCAGAATGTCATTGTTTCTTAAATAATTAATAATAAAATGTGGTAAAACTGAAAGAATAGGAGCCACTGCTGCGGTAACACTAGACACAGGTCGTAATTTGACGTACCTTATAGAGGTTCAGTCTTTTAGGTCTCACCACATCAAAACGCTCGACATGAGGTAATGTACGGATACTTGCTGCCACACATCCTGATAAATAATACAAAAACATTTCCAAATTACTCAGATAAACTATTTATAACACGCACAAAAATGCACAATAATAGATGAAGACAAGCGATGCGATGGCACAGTGGGTAGCATGTTCGCCTCACAGCAAGAAAGTCGCTGGCTCGAGCCTCAGCTGGGTCAGTTGGCATTTCTGTGTGGAGTTTGCATGTTCTCCCCATGTTGGTGTGGGTTTCCTCCTGGTGCTCTGGTTTCCCCCACAAGTCCAAAGACATGGTCTAGGTGAATTGGGTAAGCTAAATTGTCCATAGTGTTCATGTGTGAATGAATGTGTATGGATGTTTTCCAGTGATGGGTTGCAGCTGGAAGGGCATCCGCTGCGTAAAACATGTGCTGGATAAGTTGGCGGTTCATTTCGCTGTGGCGATCCCAGATTAATAAAGGGACTAAGCCGAAATGAAAATAAATGAATGAAGAATATGAAGACAATTATTTGACATAAATCCACATTTAGGGTAGGCGAATACTTGTTTTCCAAAAAATAAATAAATAACTGATAGAAAAAAATTGTCTCAATAATAATATTTAATTGTATTTAACCTTCATTAATTATTTTTCCTTCAGCTTGGTCTTTAATTTATAAGAGGTAGCCACAGAGGAATGAACCACCAACTATATTGTTTTACGCAGCAGATGCCCTTCCAGCCGCAACCCAGTCCTGGAAAATATTATTCAACATTTTCACTCATTTTCCTTCAGCTTAGTCCTTTTTTTCATCAGGGGTCACCACAGCGGAATGAATAACCTACTACTTTAGTATATGTTTTATGCAGCAAATGCCCTTCCAGCTGAAATCCAGTACTGGTACATTTTATTTAACATATTCATTCATTCATTCATTCATTTATTTTCCTTCAGCTTAGTCCTTTTATTTATCAGGGGTCACCACAGCGATGTGAACCACCAACTACTCTGGCATATGTTTTACGCAGCGGATGCCCTTCCAGCCGCAACCCAGTTATGGAAAATATTATTCAACATTTTCACTCATTTTCCTTCAGCTTAGTCCTTTTATTCATCAGGGGTCACCACAGCGGAGTGAACAACCAACTATTCTCGCATATGTTTTAAGCAGCGGATGCCCTTCCAGCCACAACCCAGTACTGGGAAACTGCATTTAACAATATCATTTTATTTAACATTAAAGCTACACTCAGGCAGATCATGTTGTAAAAAAATCTTAGATTAACATTTCTGCCGTTCAAAATAAATAAATGAAATGAGATGAAACTGTTGCTTATTTATTCCTTTTTTAAAAGAGCAAGCGACATCCCTGGATTTGCTTTTACTTCAACAATTATATTTTTGGTACTTTTTTGGTATTTTTGGTCCAGACACATCCTGGCATATTTAACATTAGTACATTTTATACAGATAAGAAACTGAAATTCAAGAGTAATACTTAATGTGCTTTTGTTGTTGTTGTTTTACATTTTCTTTAAACCCATCCTGACGTAGGCTAACGTTATCTAGACAATAGGCTACTATTAAAAGACGTGTTATCTAAATGAACAAAACGGACAAAAGCTACATGTTAAACTTTCAGGGTGATATTCATAATATATCAAGCATTAAAAAGTAAAACATATTACTACAATAATTAAAAAAATACCATGTACATACCACAAAGACAAAGCCAGTAAAGTACATGAGCTGTAAAGGCAGGACACGGCATGATTACTCTGCGTTATGGATACATACATGTCTGGCGAACAACATGCCAAAAGATAAACTTGAGTTCCGCCCAAGTGGGCTGCATTTCACTTTATCAGGACAAACCCCAAAAAACTGAAAATGTACGAAGAACGGCTTTTAGCATGAGACTGAAGTGATCAAAGGGGCGGGGCTTATTTGCGTTACGTAGGAGCGTAATAATAATGATCATAATTTTCCAATTTTTACTGTTTAATATTAACTCCACGTCTTAATACAGTTACTCACAGACGTTCTATAGATATAAATCATTATTTGTTACGTGATAAAATATAGTCCAGAGAAAGGTTGTCACGTGGTTGGAAATACTTTTCTCAGCGCTGAAAGCGATGGACCAATCACGTTTGCTTTTGATTACTTAATAATTTAGTTTTATATATTTTATTTGTGGTTTGTTTGGACGGGTGTTCACTTTCGTGTTAAATTACAACATTTTAAAGTTATAGAAATTAAAGAATTATTTGTTTGGCGTTTGAAACACTAAATGACATTTGAATGCAGCTCAATGAAGAACTTGGTGATGTGGGCCTCCCTCTGGTTGGATTATGGCACCGCTCCCTTTTGTGGGACAGTCACAGACCGCAACACATCCCGTAACGTCAATGACTCATAATATTACAGGAAACACTCACTTACCATGCATTAATGCTTATGGTCAACACTTAGTTATAGCTTTTAATCTAGCAAAGAAGGTCGCTGGTTCAAGCCCCGGCTGGGTTAATTGGCAATTCTGTGTGGAGTTTGCATGTTCTCCCCATGTTTGCGTTAGTTTCCTCTGGGTGCTCTGGATTTCCCCACAAGTCCAAAGACATGCGCTATAGGTGAATTGGGTAAGCTAAAATTGTCCGTAGTGTAAATGTGTGAATGAGTGTGTATGGATGTTTCCCAGTGATGGGTTGCAGCTGGAAGGGCATCCGCTGTGTAAAACATACGCTGTATAAGTATAAATTTTCAACACCAAAAGTCAACAGAAGAGAGATGAAGGTCCATAATGCAGTTGACAACCGTAAATAAACAGAAAAAAACCCAGTAATTTGTAATTTTACGGTGCATAAATCAACACAATTATAATTATGAGAAGTCTTTTACTTACACATCACAGCCACTAGAGGACAGATTACACAGACATAAACGGTCTGGGTCAGTTCTTAAACCTCTTTATACATGTGTTGCTGAATTTATATTTTTCTCTTCCTAAGTAAATACTATTGAATGAAAGAGAGGCAAGACTGTTGAAGGATTTACCTTCTGATAGTCTTTAGTCTTTTCTAAAAATGAACATCAACTCAGTGACTAACACAGTGCCAAAAATCATATCATGAGATTGATGTGAAAAGCCACACAGTGTGCCAGAAGATCAACAGTAAATCAAGAAGCAAGAAGACAAACAACAACAAAACAGGTAGTTCCGCTATAAATTAAATGTCATGGGAAAATAAACGTGCATAATCTGGTATGGCATAACGATTATTTTCCACAAAAAAAAAAAGGAGTGGGGGGTGAATGTACAAATGTCTTGTAGATCTAATTGCGGAGATCCCCATCTGTAATTTTTGTGCAGATTTTATTGTTGCAAAAGAAGTGTTACATTGCTGCTGCTTTGATTTCTTTAGCAGCTGTCAGATTTAAACGAAATGTTTTTATCAATTGTCTCTTTTTGGCAGAAGCTCTGGAGTTTTTTCAGTACTCTAAATTGCAATGATTAGCATGATTGCAGCTGGTGTTCACAATTGCTGCTTGTGTGATTCACTGACTCATTAAATGTGTCATTTTAATTCACACTATTTTGCAATAAGACACAACTGTTTAACAGGCTGCAAAAGACAAATGTTTTTTTTTTAAAGCAGCAAACATAAAGTTGAGTCAGAATTATTAGCCCTCCTAAATTAATATCCCCCTGTATATTTATCCCCAATTTCTGTTTAATGAAAAGATATTTTTCAACACATTTCTAAACATAATAGATTTTATTCTAATATTATTCTATTATTCTTTATTTTATCTTTGCCATGATGACAGCACATAATGTTTTACTTGATATTTTTCAAGATACTAGTATTCATCTTAAAGTAACATTAAAGTTCACCTAGGTTACCGCTTTTTTCAGATTTAATATAAGTCTTTTGTGTCTCCAGAATGTGTCTGTAAAGTTTCAGCTCATAACACCCACCGTTTCTACGTGCCTTTTAGCGTGCCTTAATCTCCTCCCTCGGCTGCCTCAGACAACAGACAGACATAAAGGAAGAAGATCTCACGTAGCGTTTGTGAGAAATATTACAGTAAGAACTTTACCGATGAGTATTTGATGCATTTGTTGTGGAGTTGCAAGGATGAGTCACACACAATGTTCAATTCAATTCAATTTAATTCACCTTTATTTGTATAGCCCTTATACAATGTAGATTGTGTCAAAGCAGCTTCACATAAAAGGTCATAGTAAATTGGAACAGTGTAGTTCAGTTTGTAGTGTTTAAGTTCAGTTCAGTTTAGCTCAGTTCAGTGTGGTTTAAAATCACCACTGAGAGTCCAAACACTGAAGAGCAAATCCAACGATGTGCAGCTCTACAGATCCCGAACCAATCAAGCTAATGGCGACAGCGGAGAGGGAAAAAAAAACTTCACTAATTGGCGAAAGTGAAGGAAAAAAAAAACTTGAGAGAAACCAGATTCAGTTGGGCACAACCATTTTAATTTCTCCACTGGCCAAACGTCTTGTGCAGAGCTGCAGTCTCAGCGGCGGAGGCTGGAAGCTGGCCTCACCGAAGACTGTCTCTGGAGCATCACAGGAATCAGTCTCATGTTCTCCACTCTTCCATGACCACCACAGTAGCTGCTCAGGATACGGCCTGGTCCAGGATATGGAAACCTTGGGATCATCTCATTGTTGGTCTTGGATCGAATCAGTGACTCTGCATAGTCTGAGGGCCTCGGGAAGAGTATCCCCAGGTGGAAATGGAGAATAAAGAGAATAATTAGCATAGCTGCTGTTCATAGTGTATATAAACAAGATGCAGAAACCTGTGTGGAAGCCCGCTAAGTGGTGCACTGAGTGTATGCTTTACTAAACAGATAGGTCTTTAATCTAGTTTTGAATTGGGAGAGTGTGTCTGAGCCTCGGACGTTATCAGGAAGGCTATTCCAGAGTTTAGGAGCTATAAATGAGAAGGCTCGACCTCCTTTACTCCACTTAGCTATTCTAGGTACTACCAGAAGCCCTGAGTTTTGAGACCTTAAAGAGCGAGTTGGATTGTAGCGAGACAGAAGATTGGTTATTGAGACATTAAAGCTTTGTAGGTAAGAAGCAATATTTTAAATTCAAGACGAAACTTAACAGGCAGCCAGTGTAAGGAGGATAAAATTGGGGTGATGTGATCAAATTTTCTAGACCTGGTAAGAACTCTGGCAGTTGCATTTTGTACTAATTGAAGTTTGTTAATAGAGGATGCTGGGCAGCCAGCAAACAGTGAATTACAGTAGTCCAGCCTAGAAGTCATAAAAGCATGGACTAGCTTTTCTGCATCTGAGATGAGTAGCATAATTCGTAACTTAGCGATATTTCTCAGATTAAAGAAAGCCGTTTTTGTGACATGGGATATATGATTTTTAAAAGTTAAATTGCTGTCTAATTTGACACCTATATCTTTTATAGTAGAGCTAACGCTAACTTTGTATCCCTCTAATTGCAGGTCGAGTTGTGAGATCTGCTGTGTACAGGATTTGGGCCCAATAAGTAATATTTCTGTTTTGTCTAAGTTTAAGAGAAGATAATTGTTGGTCACCCAGTCTTTAACATCTTTAATACACTCAGTTAGGCTGGACAGTTTAGACGTCTCGTCAGGTTTAGTTCAAATATATAATTGAGTATCATCTGCATAGCAGTAAAAGCTGATCCCATGTCTTCTAATAATGTCTCCCAGGGGTAGCATGTATATTGTAAACAGCAAAGGGCCTAAAACTGATCCTTGAGGCACACCGTATTTTACTGGGCTGACTTGTGAAGGCTGTCCATTAATATTCACAAACTTTTAACGGTCAGCTAAGTATGACTTAAACCATTGTAGGGCCTGTCCCTGGACACCTGTAGACTTTAAGCGATTAATGAGGATACCGTGGTCAATGGTGTCAAATGCCGCACTAAGATCGAGTAAAACTAATAGCGAGATGCACCCTTGGTCAGCAGCTAAGAGTAAATCATTGGTTATTTTCACTAATGCAGTTTCTGTGATGAGCTCTGAAACCTGACTGAAACACTTTAAAAACATTGTTCGTCTGCAGAAAGGAGCATAATTGAGCAGAAACAACATTTTCTAGCATTTTAGACATAAACGGAAGATTTGAAATAGGCCTATAATTAGCTAAGTTGCTGGGGTCCAGTTGTGGTTTCTTAATAATAGGTTTAATAACAGCTAACTTGTAAGGATTTGGAACATGGCCTAAAGATAAAGAAGAGTTGATAACGTTAAGAGGTTCTCCTATAACAGGTAGCAATTCTTTCAGTAATTTTGTTGGAATTGGATCCAACATACACGTAGCTGGTTTAGAACTATTTATAATTTTATCTAGCTCTTCCTGTTCTATGATTTTAAAGCACTGTAGGTTATTTAGATTCAGTGGAGTGTTTACTGGATCTGAAGTATAAGGCGTTGCAGAAAGTTTAATATCTCCTATTTTCTGTCTAAAGCCTTCTATTTTATCACAGAAAAAATTCATGAAGTCATCACTACTAATTTGCGGTGGAACATTTTGTTTCAAAGATGACAGATTATTTGTTAATTTAGCAATGGTGTTAAATAAGAATCTAGGATTGTTATTATTATTTTCTATCAGTTTGCGGAGGTGCTCAGCCCTGGCAGATTTTAAAGCCCCCCTATAGCTGGACATACTGTCTTTGTACGCAATTCTAAAAACTTCTAAATGAGTTTTTTTCCATTTACATTCCAGGGCATGGGTTGCTGTTTTGAGAGCGCAGGTATGACTATTATAACATGGTGTAGTTTTATTCTCTCTAGCCTTTTTTAGTTTGATGGGTGCCACAGTATTTAGAGTGCTAGTAAAGATGGCATCCATGCTGCTGGTTACTACATCAAGGTCATTTGCGTTTGCGGGTGCATTTCGAAATAAAGAAAGATCAGGTAAGTTATTTATAAATTCATCTTTGGTGGATGGAACAATCGTTCTACTAGGGTGATATATCGGAGCGGATCTGCTAATTTCAGGTAAACACACCTTATATAGTAAGAGGTAGTGGTCTTTAATATCATCACTTTGTGGTATAATGTCTACATCAATGACCTCAATTCCATAAGACAGAATTAGATCTAGTGTATGCTTTAAGCGATGGGTTGGACCAATAACATTTTGCTTTATCCCTAATTGAATGTAGTAAGTCCATAAACGCGAGCCCTAATGTGTCGTTAGCGTCATCTATGTGGATGTCAAAGTCTCCTACAATTAATATTTTATCAGTTTTAACTAGTAAGTCAGAGATAAAATCAGAAAACCCTGGGGGTCTATATATGGTGATTAGAGCGAGAGATATCATAGGTTTTTGCATAGTGTTCGGAAGCATAACATTAAGCGCTAATACTTCAAAGGAGCTAAATATAAGTCCGTTTCTCTGATTAACATTAAGAATATCACTAAAGATTGATGCAACTCCACCACCACGACCAGTTTGACGAGCCTCATGTTTATATAGGAATCCTGGAGGAGTTGCTTCATTTAAATTAATATAGTCAATGTCATTACAAAGTTCATGCACACACACACGAACACGCACACACAGACAGTGCGCGTTTAGCTTTGCACTCTTTTTGCACGCAAATGTGACAGGATACAGGTTAATCTCCACTGCTGTATGGATATCTGTTATGTTAATGTGCAAAACAAACCTGATTTAACATCCACAAACTGGGATTGAAGCGTCTTCTTTTATAATTGTTCTGACATGTGGCTGTGGTGATAAAGTAAAGCTGAAGTAAATCGCCGTAATTCATTACACACATGCTCTGTTTTAAAACATTGTAAACTTGTAAAACTCACTCATGATCACATTTGATGATGATTGATGATCCTAGCAAACTGAACATACCTTTTATTCCCGGTTGCTTTGCACACGTGACTACCGGGACATGTTAATACGCACAGCTGTCAATCAATTCAGTGGGCGGGGGGACTGCACTCCTACGTCAAGTTGCGGTCGGTCTGAAAACCGCTTTAATTGGTCCACCGTTTTTATGTTGTTAAATTAAAAAAAAAAAGGACTGGGTGTGTTTATCACCCCAATATGACGGTCTAGACCAGGGTTGTCCAAACTCGGTCCTGGAGGGCTGGTGTCCTGCATAGTTTAGTTCCAACTTCCTTCAACACACCTGCCTGGAAGTTTCCAGTATACTTGAAAAGAGCTTGATTAGCTGGTTCAGGTGTGTCTAATTGGGGTTGGAACTAAACTTTGCAGGACACCGGCCCTCCAGGACCGAGTTTGGACACCCCTGGTCTAGACTCTATACCTACACATATGTCTGTCCAAACAGTAGAAAAAAGTAGATTTTTCACCATAGGTGCCTTTTAAAATGCTTAACTAGGCTAATTAGGTTAATTTATGGTGGCCGAGAGAGCTTAACCCTCTATGGCATGGTGTTGCCCTCAGGCCACAAACCAGTTTTTGTCCAACAAAACACCTCATTAAATATTTTAAGTAAAATATCACAAAATAAGTCTAGCAATAAGTTGATGACCAATTAAATTTGAGGTGGGTGTGGGTTTGACCTTTCTTCTGGGGCCAAAAGAGCCATTGCTATTGCACACTGCTAGCAGAACATAAGATAGATTTCACTTTTTAACATTCATTCATTCATTTACTTTAGTCCCTTAGTCCCTTTATTAATCTGGGGACGCCACAGCGGAATGAACCGCCAACTTATCCAGCATGTGTTTTACGCAGCGGATGCCCTTCCAGCTGCAACCCATCACTTGGAAACACCCATGCACTTCCATTCACACACATACACTAAGGACAATTTAGCTTATTCAATTCACCTGTACCGCATGTCTTTGGATGTGTGGGGGAAACCGGAGCACTCAGAGGAAACCCACGCAAACATGGGGAGAACGTGCAAACTCCACACAGAAATGCCAACTGGCCCAGCCGAGGCTCAAACCAGCAACCTTCTTGCTCTGAGGCGAGAGCACTACCCACTGCGCCACCGTGCAGCCCCACTTTTTAACATATTTAAATTTAAATATCTTTATATTAAAATATATGTGATGTGCATGAATATGTGAAGAGGCATATCTGATTGAGAAAATACACTTTTTGTTATTATCTACATACTAAAATGATAGTTTTTTTTTTTTTCATTTGTTGCCTCAGGGCAACATTGTGCAGAGCACTTTTGTAAAAATAATAACATCCTGGATTGAAATGTGCAGGAATGTATAATTATCACCATAATATGTATTTGTTGCAATATTGTATACTATTACTCACAAGAAATAGATGTTTTATGGAGGTAGAGCAAGATTGAGCCGTTGAGCTCATTCCTTCCGACAGCGAGCTTGAAGTGTCACATTAGCTATGATTCCATTCAAAGAATCAAATAAACTTGCAAAAAAAAAACACAGTTCTGCACAGTTTAACTTTAACCCTAATTAAACACACCTGATCAAACTAACTGAGTTCTTCAGGCTTGTTTGAGACCTACAGGTGAGTGTGTTGAAGCAGGGAACAAAACTCTGAAGGGCTGCTGTCCTCCAGGAACTGAGTTTGATGTGCATCTGGATTCAGCCTACTTAATGGTCATGGACAGAATACCAGGATGCAAAGGTTCATCTAAAGGAGGGTGCCCAAACTCCTGCAGAGTTTAGTTCCAGAGTTTAATTTCCAATCTGCCAATACATTTCTTGTATGCTAGTTAAAGCTTGAGAAGCTGTTTTAGGTGTGTCTATTTGGGGTTAGAAGACACTGGCACACCAGGACTGAGTTTGGGCAACCCTGACCTAAAAATGATGCACCCACCTCTGCTTCACATGCACCAACAACTGTTTCTGAGGTTTCACAATGAATAATAAACATTGGTAAATAAGTAAATTCAATCTGTACCCCACAGGAAGACACAACTATTTATGGCTGGTGTTTGATGAAATATTATTGATGTTGATATTGTTTATGTTAAATTAAAACATTTTCTAATGTATTGGCCTGTTTGATCCTAATTTCAAATATTATAATATATAGAAAAACTTGGTGTTTTAGTGGCCTAACTGCATGTTATTGCCCTCAGGCAACAAACCAAAATCTTGTGAGTGGGCTAGGGGGGAGCACTTTTTATGATTGATTTATTATAAGGGACCCACATGTACCCACAAATTAGGGTGAAATATTTTCAAATAGCACATAACACAATGGTAATGTTTCAAGGGGACCCTAAAACGTGACCCACCTGGCTATTTAGTTTATGGTTATTTAGGCTAATAAAATAAAAAATACGCAAGAAAAAGTTAAATGTTAAAATAAACAAATAACTCAGCTTTCAAAGATCACCTACAACTCCACTTCACTGTTGGCGTCCATCACGTTTTTGGGTCCCCTTGAAACTTTCTATTGTGTTCTGTTGTTTTTGCAAGTGTGCGAGAAAATGCAGCGCATTTCCCTAAATTGTTTGCATTGTGTGAAAATGTTTTTTAATGTGTTTGTATTTTGAGGATTTGCAGCCTGTGTGTTGTCAAATGGATGAAGATCTTTTCTTAATTTTCTGACGTTTTTTGTAATTGCATGTGTTTTCTTAAATTGCAGCAGGTTAAGCTCTCTTGGCCACCATAGTAATTAGATAAATCATTGTTTAATGATGGTTTGTTATGTGGACAATCAAAAAATATTGCTTAAGGGGGCTAATAATGTTGACCTTAAAATTTTTTTTTATTAAAAACCACTTTTATTCTAGCCTAAATAAAACAAACAAGACTTTTTCCAGAAAAAAAATATTATAGGAAATACTGTGAAAAAGTAATTGCTCTATCATTTGGAAAATTTAAAAAAAAATAAAATTGACGGGAGGACAAATCATTTTGACTTTATAGTTTCTGATTTCAAATTTTCCTATATAATATGAGAGCAGATGGAAATAATCCTCTCAGAATGCAATCAGTAAGAAAAATGAGCTCTTCCAAGTGTGAGCTTTGGCTTTGCAGCAGCTTGTGTTGCTCTTTCATATTATTACTTTTTTCCCACTTTTGTCTATTGTATTGATCATTTCTTGTGGCACAGCTACAGAACTTGTCACACAGGCCGTGTTTGTTCTCATGACTGTTTCACGCTGCACACAAAAGCGGTGTGTATATTTTCACAGCCAGCATGTTGTCACTTTAGATCTGTGTTTCTTGATATGTATTGCTTTGGGAGCCAGATTTTACACCAGGCATCAACCGACAACCAGATATAAAATTAGATGTCGAACAAATGTCATTAAATTAACTAAAGGTAAAATAGATTAACACTTGAAAGTCTGGCACACAGAAACTTGTGGTGTGTGTGTGTGTGTTTAGTTTTAATTTAGTGTGTGTGTGTGTGTGTGTGTGTGTGTGTGTGTGTGTGTGTGTGTGTGTGTGTGTGTGTGTGTGTAGTTTATTGAACCTTCAGACAAAGCATAAGGCTTTTATAGCTTATATTATTAAGCTTGAGGAGGTAAAAAAGGATCCATTTAAATAATATTACTTAAACTTGGCATAAAAGGAAAGGCAAGGTTATCTTTTTTTTTTATTTATAGCACATTCCATACAAAATGGTAATTCAAAGTGCTTTAAATAAACAAGAGTAAAATACACAAGAAAATATAAACAACAAAGAATAAAAACTACTAAAAACAGATTAAAATGTGTTAAACAGGTTTTAAAGGAACAAAAAAGAAGAGAAAGACATAATAGTGCGATCACAGTGCTCATTCAGTAAAGGCAAAGCTAAATAGATGTGTTTTTAGTCTTGATTTGAATATGCCTAATGTTGGAGCACATCTGATCATTTCTGTAAGCTGATTCCAGCTGCAGAGGGCGAGTAGCTGACGGCAGATTCACTGAACTATTGGGATTTTTAATTTACTTGTTCCTAAAGATCTGAGGAATCTGTTAAGTTTGTATTCAGTGAGCATATCTGTAATATATTGAGGTCCTAGGCCATTTAGTGATTTATAGACAAGTAATAATACTTTAAAATTTATTCTGAATGTAACTGGGAGTTTGTATAAAGACCTGAGGACATGTGTGATGTGCTCTGATTTTCTGGTTCTGGTCAGAATCCTGGCAGCAGCGTTCTTGATGAGCTGAAAACTGTCTGACTGTCTTTTTGAGAAGGCCAATGAGGAGTCCATTACAGTAATCCACCCTGGTGGTGATAAAAGCATGAACAAGTTTCTCTAAGTCCTCAGTAAAAAGAGAAGTTAAAGGTACAGTGGGTGATTGTCTTTAGAAACATGTCACGGTTTGTGCGCAATCGTAAGTGTCCGTTTGCTCACATGGTTTTGTTTTATTTTGGTGTTCCACGTGTGTCTGTTACGTCACTGTTATGTCACGTGCTATGCTAGAGCCCTGCTGTCCTGATTAGCCTGCCAGCTGTGACTTGTTATCTCGGCAATATATGGACAGCGCGTCTCCAGCAGCTAGCTCTCTGCAACTGGTCGCCCACTGAAGCTAAGCAGGGCTGCGCCCGGTCAGTACCTAGATGGGAAAGCTAGGTTTCTGCCGGAAGTGGTGTTAGTGAGGCCAGGAAGGAGTGCCCAACCTGCGGTCTGTCTGGGTCCTAATGCCCCAGTATAGTGACGGGGACTCTATACTGCTCAGTGAGCGCTGTATTTCGGATGAGACGTTAAACCAAGGTCCTGACTTTCTGTGTTTTTAAAAATCCCAGGATGTCCTTCAAAAAAGAATAGGGGTTTAACCCCGGCATCCTGGCCAAATCTGCCCACTGGCCTGTCCATCATGGCCTCCTAACCCTCCCCATATCTTAATTGGTTTAATCACTCTGTCTCCTCTCCACCAATCAGCCGTTGTGTGGTGTGAGGTTTGATGCAAAACGGCTGCAGAAATTCTCTGAAACCCAAATCTGCTACTCTGTTCCTGCCGGTCCCCCGTTCCTATCTGAGTGGGACCACCTGTGTATATTTTGTTTGGTTATTTATTGTTTTGGACATTTCCCTTGTAATATTGACTGCGTCAATAAAGTATTTTTACTTGCATTTGGATCCTTTCTACTTCTCATTTTGACCCGTTACAGGAACATTTTTTGTTGTGCTGGTTGAAAGTCTCTTCCCATTCCAATAGTAATGATTATGTAAGTGATCTATAAGTATTTTTATATTCTGGGTAATGCATATTACAAAAAAATGTTCGTCCAATTAACAAGCTATGTTTTCATCCAAAGATATGAAATAAATTTATGCATAAAACAGGAATATTGCATAAAAGACGTGCAAATAAAGCTGCATTTCCATCCAATGAGTCAACGAGAACAAAATCGCCACTGCCTGATTAACTGGCGCCAAATATCAACAGTAAAAACCTAATTTGCTGTGGTAGGAGAAGCTGAGTCAATCTTTTCTTTATTTAATAAATGACTTGTGCCTCAGAAGACAAATGCCGACAGGCAATGAACAGGTGGTGGCGTTTGAGGGCGTCAGACACGAAGCACAGACGCTCTTGACAATTCTGGAGATAATTAATAATATAATAACCCTAATACTGGCGTTTTAGAATGACCAAAACAACATTTTAGATGTTTTACAATGTGCTCAGCCTGCTAATTTGTCCATTCACGCACATTTTTATTATCACACGATCTCTTATAACTAAATTACATGACTTGCATGAATGCACATGCTGGAATTTGTTCGGTAAGTGTTTCCATCATAGTTTAGGCTCATCTTTTCTTATCGAATAAATCTGCAGTTCCCAACAGGGTAGACCCGGGCTACAATGGGGCCTCAGCAAGCTCTGTAGGTGGTCACGTCATTTAAATTTTATTTTTTTTGCTGTGTACGATTAGGAGAACGATCATTTTGCCTTAGTTCACTTTATCCCCTGGCTGACCAAAAAATTTTATTTGTAATTCGTCCTCCACAAAAAAGACAGAGTCTCACTGATTCTCCTTCAGCAGCAATGGTAATGACCCAATCATTCTGGACCCAGGTGATGAAGCTCCAAACATTTCGGGTCGCAGCACTAGCAACACTGGAATCACGAAATGCAGGAAATACCAAAATAGTTACCTGAACTTTGGTTTTATTCCGTTTTTTAAAGCAAAGAGTCCCTGACCCAGCCACAGTGTATTATCTGCACCAAAGTTCTTGCTAACGAATGCATGAGGCCATCAAAATTAAAAAGACATTTAGGGACGAATCATACCCAATGCCGAGACAAGTTTTTGACTGCATTGACCTATATTGCAAAGAATTGACACACACCTAAAATGAGATGTGGGACATCACACCACTGACAAGAAACTTTTATATGCGTCTTGCCCTGTCAAAGATCTCTCCACATATTGACCAAATTATCACTCACTGCCAGCAGAAACCATCACATTCATTGATAAAGCATAACAAATATGCAAGTATTAAATTTCATCAGTGTGAACACTGATATTTTTGCTATTGAATTTCAAATAGGGTCAACTTAAAGGCCAAAGGCTTACGTTTGTCAGTTATGAATGGCCTACTGATGTTTTGCTTTCATATTTTACATTAGGCTATTATTTGTGCATGAACATATCTAGATATAGTAATAAACACACCCTTTGTTTGAAAACAACATTTTTGTCTTCCTTACTGCGAACGTATGTGAGCGATAATATCATTAAACGTGGAGGGGGGCCTTACAATATTTTCAGAGGGAAAAGGTGGTCTCAGGCAAAAAAAAGGTTGGGAACCACTGGAATAAATAGTTTATCCTACTTAGTTATGCGCATACGTTTGTTTTTTTCTTCAAATTTTCAAAATTGATGCACATTTTGGCAGTGGATAGAAAGGTAGCTAGTGTCATGCTGTAAATGACGATAGGGAGCCCAAACTGTCTGTCAGCAAATGTAGATTTGTTTCTTTTACGAATGGGTTATATGCACAGAAGTGTTTTTCAGCCACTGTTTTCAATTTCATAAGATACCTTTTACAGCATCGATAATATAATTTAATCAAAATATAGTCAGTTAAATAGACCTAAGCATTTAATTTGTTATTCCAGCATAAAATGAGTTCAATGGCTCTTTAAACAACAACAACAAAAAAAGCGCCGGTAGTTTTCTTGTTAAGTGTAATATAAAAAGCAATGTGGATGACAGGCTATTTCTGTTTTTAGCCTTTCTTTTTTCTGTTATTCCTCTACCCCACCGTCCTGTCAACAACTATGCTGACATTGGACAAAGTGCTTGTCTCCATATAAATGTCAGCACAGCCAACCACACTGTCACCGTGGAAATTCTTGCATGCATGATATATTGCACATCCGGACAAGTTTTGCTTGCTATATGACAAGTTTGGAATCGCAGTATTATAAAGTGGTATAAAGTTTTCTCACTGGTGAATGATATGATTGTTAAAAGGATGTCTATGGTCATCTATTCGGTGTGTGCGGTCTTGACTTTGGGAGCTGTGGCTTTGAACAGCAGGAGTGCTTTTATACTAAGTTCTTAAGAGTGTTTTTTACAGCTCTGAAAATATTGGGATAATATTTTTCACTAATTCTGAGTTGATTTGGACTGTTGGAGTTGAATTAACACTAATAATTTTGCTGTGTAGGTTTATTTATTGTATTCAGTTCCTAATGGAAAAAGTGGCTTACATTTTTTTGTTCAAGACCCCAAAATTCAGATGAAAAGACTGTGTAATTTAATCTTGGTATTAAGAAAAAGGGACCTAAAATTAAGAATGCTGCTAATGCTGACGTGTGGTGACAGGGAATTATTTGTAAGTATCTACTAATGCAGTGGGCACTGGATAATGGTCATTGCTTAGCTCATCATCTGCACACACACACAAATCCAGTGAAATGATATATTGCAGGATAGTTCCTGATTTGCTTGTCATGTGGTGCGATGTGAAGACAGGAGTTTTGGGAGTCTTTTCTCTGCTTGGCCTAGACCTCGTGTGCCTGACAGCGGGATTAAAAGGACATCACATTCTCCACAGATGGGCAAAGACTTTCAGAGCTGCAGCCTTGAGGATTTAGTCCATAAACCAGAGAAAGCGAAGCCATGCTTTCAGTGCCTCTCACAGAATCACACACAACACAAGGTCACACAAAGAACTGTACAAGATAATAGGTCTATATTTCATGTATTACAATTTCTTTTCTCAGCCTGTAAAGTGAGTATTATTTTCCTTCTCTCTCTCTCTCTCTCTCTCTCTCTCTCTCTCTCTCTCTCTCTCTCTCTCTCTCTCTCTAATTCAAATTCAAAAGTTGCTTTATTGGCATGACAAATGTTACAAATGTATTGCCAAAGCATTTATAGAGTTCACATAAAAAGTAACATACATATATAATAAAAAAACAGTACACACAATAGATAGTAGTAATAGTAGTAAAAAAAAAAAAAAAAAATATATATATATATATATATATATATATATATATATATATATATATATTATTCATTCATTTTCTTTTCGGCTTAGTCCCTTTATTAATCTGGGGTCGCCACAGCGGAATGAACCGCCAACTTATCCAGCATTTGTTTTATGCAGCGGATGCCCTTCCAGCTGCAACCCATCACTGGGAAACACATACACACTTATTCAAACACACATACACTATGGACAATTTAGCCTACCCAATTCACCTGTACCACATCTTTGGACTGGAGAAAACCGGAGGAAACCCACGCAAATGCAGGGAGAACATGCAAACTCCACACAGAAACGCCAACTGACCCAGCCGAGGCTCGAACCAGTGACCTTCTTGCTGTGAGGCGACAGCACTACCTACTGCGCCACTGCATTGCCCCTATATATATAATAATTAAATAAAATATAAATAATATATCATATTAATCAATATATCATATTTATGGTGGCTTGAGAAAATCATAACTTTCCGACAGACTATCATAGAGACTTAAGGTTACGCTCAATTAACTTCAGACTACCAATCTGCCAAACACTGATGACCTTTTAACTTACTAGCCACACCCTAGCAACCACTTACGTCACCCTAGCAACAGTCCCATAGACTTCCATTGTAAAAAAAAACTGCCTTTGACTCTACATTAGACATACTAACAACATACCAATCCATACTAACAAGACACTACTCCATACTAGAAACATACAAATCATACTAGCAACATGCTAATACGTGCTAACAATAAACTAATCCATACTGGAAACATACTAACAAACATACTAATCATACTAACAACATGCTAATTCATGCTAACAATAAACCAATCCATACTGGAAACATACTAACACACATACTAATCATACTAGCAAACATGCTAATTTATACTAAGTTCATGCTAACAGCATGCTAGTTTATACTAGAAAAATGCTAGTGACATGCTAATTTATACTCAATGCTAACGACTTGCTAATTTATTCTGGAAACATGGTAATTTATGTTAGCAACTGCCTAGCAACCACTCAGAACACATTAGCAACCACCTATCAACGCCTTAGCAATGACTTAGAACACCCTAGCAACCACCTAGCAACACCTTAGTAGCCACTGAGAACACACTAGCAACGCCTAAGCAATCACCTAGCAACCACTCAGAACACCATAGAAACTGCCTAGCTCTCAGAAGACCCTAGCCACGGCCTAGCAAACACTCAAAACACCCCAGGAACCACCTAACAACACCTTGCAACGACCTAGAACATCTTAGCAACTTCCTAGCAACACCTTGGCAACCATCTAGCAGCCAATCAGAACATCTTAGCAACCGCCTAGTAATGCCTTAGCAACCACTCAGAACACCCTGTGTGGCTATGTTGTGGCTAAATATCAACTTCGATATAAGCAGTCTTGGGAGTAAATAACATATTTTAGCTTGCTGATAAATTATTATGATGCTAGCCTAACATGTTTTCAGTATGGTTACCGCATTTCTAGAATGTTGCTAGCATGTTTGTTAGTATTTAACATGTATTAAAATTGTTCAAGCTTGTTGTTAGCATATATCTTATGTTTACACATTGCTAAGACGAATGATCAAGTTGCTAGCATGTTCCTTTACATGTTTCTAGCTTAAATTAAATTTTCACTAATATATTTTAACACTATGCTAGCACATTTCCAGCAACTGGTAAGTGGCTGAACTAGTATACCAACGATATCTCATTCAGCAATTGGTGACTTTTTGATTTAGTGGCTAAATTCGTCATTCGTACAATTTAGTATGATTTGCTTATACCCCAATGACGGTTGGGTTTAGGGTTGGGTTTGGGTGCCACGCCTCCTTTTAAAATGTGTAAATTTTCATATGAATTTCATAACCTACCAAATAGCCACTAATCTGGCAAAATGTAAAATAGTTAAGTTTCCTTGTGAGATCAGACTGAGAATACTAGTATATTTCTAGGATGTTTAACTGATTGCTAGCATGAATGATCATGTTTCTAGCTTGAATTTCATGTCACTAATATATTTTGCTAGTACATTTCTAGCAAATAATATGTTGTAAGAATGGGTTTTAACCACAGCGGTTCGAACTATAGTTCTGCAAAGTGACTAAAAAGTTATCAGTGTGATGGTAAAAACTCATTTCTAGTCAAACCATCCTTCTGCAATCTTATACCAAAACCGGAAATTATGGCAGTAATAATAGCTAAAATGTGGGAGAGCGTTGCTGTTATGTGATTGTATTGTATTGCAATATGGAGTGTGGAAATATAAATTTATATAATCTAATTTCAAATTAACAATAATCTACATATAACTGAAAAGTTATGTTCTTTGATTTTTAATTATATTGTTTCATTAACAGGCCAGCCATGAGGGACATTTGCCCTTTGTCTTTCTGACTACTGGCTGAGCCAAAGTGATGCAAATACTATGCCTTTGTCTTCGGGTGATACTTTCAGGCCAAAGAAACCCCTTTTGTTGATTAACTTATGTGGTCAGTTGCTGGGCAGGTTTCTAACACCTATATGCTGGTTATCATGCTGACTCCAAAACTTAATTAGCATGCTTTGTTTAGCCATCTCCCCTCCTCCTAAGAAGACATTAAAGACAGGAAATTTTTGTTTCAAATTAGACTTGTGATAAAACTCGCAGACTGCAGACCTCCAGTAGGCTCCTGCAGACACATGAACTTCTCGAAGACGCTGTATGACAGCAGATTAACCAACACATCTCTATAAAGAAATTCTTTTGCTTGTTCAAGCCTCCTGAACTGGGTTCTCTCTATCTTCACTCATTTATTTTTTTTAAAACAGGACCAATTAAGTGTTGACGTTACATCAAGAGTAATTCACAAATACTTGAAAATGAAATGATTTAATGACAATAACTCTCTATGGTTACAACTGAACTAGTTATAAAATAACGGTTTAAAATGATAAAACATGAAATGATAAAAACATATGATAATAATTGTACCCAGCTTAAATGTAAAAATAAAGTTACCAGAGGTAGAAGGAGAGACGGAGGGAGAGACAGAGTATATGGGCCTCAAAGAAAGCCTGATAGCAGAGTCAGAGAAGATAGACTCCAGAGCAGTCCACACACCAGGCCCTGATCTTATCTGCCTTTGGAGTCAGTATGGGCCTTCTTTGGTGAAAAAGACGTTTAGCCATATAAACAAATGCGTATGATAATTTAGACTCTTACATGTTGCTGAACTAGTATATTAGCATGTTTCTAGGATGTTTAGCCGGTTGCTAGCATGAATAACTATGGTATTTTTAAGACAAATCAAGTTATATTCTAGCAAGTTGATATATTTGAAATCTGTATCCTTCCAAATGTTTAATAAATATTTAAATACCAAGAAATTTTCAGTAAACACTTTATTTTGATGATCTATTTGAGTATTAGTAGACTGATTGCTTAATATCTGTAGATACTGCTGCTAAACAGACATTTAACTCACTATAAGAAACTTTGCAAGTACCTGTCAACCTACACTAACCCTAAACTTATACTAGGTCTACTTATAACCTAATGAGAATTAGTTGCCATATACATGCAATCTAACTTAAATTCAACAAACAGACCACCAAAATAAAGTGTGACCAATAAATGTTTATCTGTAAATTTAGCAGCCATATTTTAAAGATACCAAATTTGAAATGACCAATGAAGATACCAAGATACTATTGCAGTCTAAACACTTAAATATGATCAATTTAAATTACAATATATTACAATACAGCAATTTTTATTTAATCGTAATTAACATTCAATCATGTGTCTGAAAACATCACAATGCACATTTTAAGTAATTCTAGCATGCACCTTTAATCAAAGCGAATTTTAAATTATATTATTTTTGTGATAAGGTCTATGTTTAGCAGTATGCTACTTTCTTTCACGATAGTATATGCCTGTTTTTCAGCATGAAGGTAACAGACTGACTGCTTAAATTGCTGCAATACACCTCAATTGGCCAAGATTAAACCTAGAGTTTTGCCCTCTGTTTCAAAAGAACTAAAACCCTATCATTTTATCTAAACAACGCTTCGGTTGCAGCCCAAGAAAATGCAATGTGCCCCATCAGTGAGTCATCTTCACCTTTCTAGTGCACTGATTGTGAATCCAAAATGTCATATATAAGCAATTTTGTGCTGCAGAGAAACCACATTAGAAATTCAGATGACTCTGACACTGGACCATGACTGCAGCATTTTCAGTGCTGTGTAACATTCATCTTTTCTGCTTCATTGATGACTCATTCCATTTCAGGCCTGAAATATACACACTTTCATATCAGCTTCTCAATATTGAGAGGAGCAAGTGAATGTTTTATTATGCTGTTTCTTTAAAGGACATGACACATTAAGCGCCCCGTTTGTTCTAAAATTAGAGCGAGCGCGGAAGAAATTATTGCAGTAAAGAAAGAATCATTCATTTGTGTTTAAAAGCGTTTCAGTGGGAATGCAACTCGGTTCCTTTCTGGGAATTAATTTCTTGGCTAAATAAACTTTCTGGATTGATAAAGTGTAAAACGTAGTGAAGTATTCAGGTCAGAGATGAAACCGCTTGTAATATATTCATCAGGCAGATGCATAATCACTATAAAATTGAATAAACACTGCACAAAATAATGATGCGCAATTATGTAAATATGCCTGTTTTTTTTTACTATGAAGCACATTTAAATGCAAATCCGCCCCTTTTGTGTCATAAACCTCATTCTCCTGCTTCTCTGCTGCTCTTTGTGAAGGTTTTAATGCGGACATGGTTGATTATAATGCTCATGTTAAATTAATGTAAACCATGAACCTCTTTTTTGTACTTAATTAGGTCTGATACCCTTTCTAATTGTTTCCATTGAAATAGAAAAAAGAAATAGATGACTATAGATGGGGAAAGTTTGTTTGAGGACAGCAGGATAGGATAGCGCTCCTCCTCATGCTTCAGCCTCCACGTCAAAGTTTTTGAAAGCAAAGAAGGTCAAGGTGCTACAGGATTGGCCAGTCCAGTCACCAGACATGAAATTATTCAGCATTGCTTCGGTTTCCCCCACAGTTCAAAGACATGTGGTACATGTGTCTGAGTGTGAATGGGTGTTTCCCAGTACTGGGTTGCAGCTGGAAGGATATCTGCTGTGTAAAATATATGTTGGATAAGTTGGCGGTTCATTCTGCTGTGGCGACCCCTGATGAATAAAGGGACTAAGCTGAATGAACGATTGAATAAAGTAGTATGTTAGTAGTAAATAAAGTAGTAGTTTGTGATTTGTATTTGTAAGTAAAATGATTAAAATCTACTTTAATTAATTAATGATTTATTTCCAAATTTGAAAATAATCATCCACTACACAGAAAAATATTAACTGACTCAATAGCAGAAAGTGTTGCTTCAGTTGATGTGACAAGAATATCTTTATTAGTAAAATACAATAATCAACATTGCATGAATAAACTAAATTATGTAAGCTGAACAAAATATTGTTACTGAGAAGAAAAAACAGTTGTTGAGACAACTCTCTGCCCTTTTTTTTTGCTTTCTCAACAATTAATTTTTTACAGTATAATGTAGTTCGCTTGAAGAAATGAATGAAAGAGAGTGAGTGAAGTCAAGCACTCAGTGCACTAGAAGGGATGATGTTTTGTTTGTTTTTGCTGGATAATGGGTCCATCAGACAAATTAGATTTTCAACTTTTTGGTCAAACCCTGTGATGGTTATTTAAAAATGAGTGAGCTGTCAATTAGTAATGAAGCATTTTGATGTAATGAATTAGTGGATTAGTAACCAAAAGTATTTTGATTCCTATGATGCATACAAATGTTAATTTAATTAAATAATATTTTATTTTGAAACTTGGCCGGCATGGTGGCTCAGTGGTTAGCACTGTCACCACACAGCAAGAAGGTCGCTGGTTCGATTTACAGCTGGAGCAGTTGTCATATCTGTGTGGAGTTTGCATGTTCTCCCCGTGTTCGTGTGGGTTTCCTCTGGGTGCTCCGGTTTCCCCCACAGTCCAAAGACATGCGCTATAGGTGAATTGAATAAACTAAATTGGCCGTAGTGTATGAGTGTGTGTGTGAATGAGAGAGTGTATGGGTGTTTTCCAGTGCTTAGTTGCAGCTGGAAAGGCATCAGCTGTGCAAAACCTATGCCGGACAAAGCTGAAGGAAAATAAATGAATGAATTTTGAAACCTAAACAGATATGATTTGTAAAAAATCTTGTTTTCAGACAAGGAAATTAATTTGTCAATCAAACTCTAGTAGTGAGGTCATTAATAGGTAGTAGAAAGTAGAGAGGCTCTGGATCTGGTTGTGGAGGGCTGCGATTCTCTGGCTAGTGGACAAAAAGAGACTGATTTTGCACAGTTTTCCAAGCATCCTTGAAACCTCTTTGTTACTCAAATAAATTACTGGACAAAACCAAGTTTTGTCCAATGGTGTCGTAATATAGAGAACATCGGCAACAGGGAGTGCTCATTTCATCTACTAATGGTTGCTATTGTGCGATAACTAGAGGGCATAACCTTGACCTATTTCCTTTTCTGAGATGACACAATCACTCACCACTTGAAGCATCAGTTCCAGAACATCTGAAAACTTTGCAGAAAGGAACTAGAAAAGACCTGAGGGTTTTGTGAAGCTGGACCATTTTGCTGCCACAGCAATTTAGCCTATTGGAGCACTTAACAAAAAGCTGAAATCTAGGACCCCTGCAGTGATCTGCCGAGCCAGAGTAGGGCACTGGATTGACATGGATTTGGCATGGACGGACTTCACTAGGATCTTCTCCTGTTTGGCTCAAGTTGTTGTGGTCTGGTTTTCTGCAATGGTTAGAAGATATGTTTTAAAAATGTTATGTTTTTCAACATATGTTTTAAAACTAAACAGGCATGTTTGGAACACTTCCCAAAAAGACATTGTAATTTGAATGACATCTAAGCTCATGTTTGTCTCTCTGTTTCTCCTTGTTATCAATGAATCGAGAATGTAGGACTGATTCCTGCATAGACCCCCTGACAGATGAGTCTCTGCATCAATCCAGTCTGCTAATCTGAACATCTTGCTGACCTACTTGGAACCGCATCTTCTGCAAGACAGACTCTCATCGTTCTCAAGCCTCTAAAAACCAAAGCTCTGACAGAGGAGAACTGGTCGTGCCCAGCTGAGCCTGGTTTCTCCACAGGTTTGTCCTTCACTTTCGTCAATTGCTGAAGTTTGGTTCTTTGCCACTGTCACCTCTGGCCAACATAGGCTAATTCTGAAAACGCAGCTCTATATATATATTTCAGGATAGCTTGAATTATGTAACCAGAATTATGTGGCTGCATTTCATTTTCAAAACGAACGCTATGGGGTGGTACGATGCCATTCCTTTTCGCGCTTACCAGCTGACCACCTACCTCCATATGGACGGCTTTCCCGTTGTTACCAGTTTGTCCAGTGGCTCACCATGTACGGACTTGAAACATAGAGAGGAGTTGAATGTGATGATGGGGTTCGAGTCCGGTGAAGATGGTTCCAGAAAGAGGGTAAAACAGAAGCCAAAAAATAAAATAACCAAGTAAATGAATATGGTAAAATCTGAAAATGTTGGAAAATTCAGGCGAGGGCTTTTCTTTTTCTGGATTGCTTTTGAAAATACTGTCAGTTGGGTTTAGGGACGTGGGTGGGCGGGTCAATCTGAGCTTTTGAAAACACTATTGGTTGGGTTTAGGGAAGGAGAAGGGTGGATCAGTCAGTCAGTCAGTTATTCAGTCAGTCAACAGCAGCCTCTGGTGGATTTACGTGAGTACAGCAGGTGTAATTGGCACTAGCAAGAAAAATTTGATATCTGAAAAAGCGTTCACAGCGGCCTCTGGTGGATTTGTAAAACCAAAAACTGTGAAAAAAAATATCTGGCGCTCTCCAGATATGTATATAGCAGTACGTTTTCAGAATGAGCCTGGCTTGCCTGGTTGAGACATGTGGAACTGTGCTTTAGTGCTTTCGCTCTACAGTAGATCATCCTTCAGCAGTCACATTTTACATTACACTGATTTGAAATAAACTTAACAGTATTTCAACAGTGGCATTTATTCTAAAAAGTTCTTTTAACTAGAACTACCACCAGCATTATCACTACTCTCCTGTCCTCAATGTTAAGCTGTGCCATAGAAATGAAGAGGAATTGAATGGTTTATTAAAGTCTTTGAAAAGTTGAACAGGGACTGAATAGAGATGGCAGATATAATTCATACCATGTAAAAAAATATATGACAAAAAGTCATGACAACAAGTGGTTTTATGTTGCTTTAACTTATTTTAAAATGATAAATAATCAGGTTTTAATCAGTTATTCAAAGTTAACATTAATAACTTAATGTTTTAGTCAGTTTGATTGAATTAAGTTGAGATCACTAGAAAAGTTAAGTTGATTTAAAGGGGTGGTCCACAGTGTGTTTTTAAGGCTTGGTTGTGTTTTTAAGATGCAAAGCAATGTGTGCGCATGCTTCACTAACGTTATTTTTTCATATATCTCACTTTGATTATAGACAGCTACTCAGCTAACATGAAAACCACTCTGAAAGAGACTCTAATTGGTCAGCTAACATAATGTGCTGTGATTTGCAGATTGGATTTACCACGTCATGCCCCTACAAACACACGCTTTTGTGCTGTGTAAACAGCCATATCAGTTTGCCTAAATCAGACAGAAGATGAAGAGAACACAGCTGAACCTCACGCTTGCTTTCTAAAATAAAATCTAACAAGCGTCTTTCATATATATTTGGCTTATAAGCATGTGTAAGTAATATGAAATGTTCACATATCTTTTGTGAGTGTGTTATTTGAGATGTAGAACGCAGGGAAAGTGGCTGTGTAGAGAGACAATGCAGCGCTGCTGTAGATTGTGGGTGTTTACAGTGATTTGACAGATAAATATGAATTTGTAGCTAAATTGTTAACGGTGCCAAACAGCATTTCCCGTTGTTTAGATCCTTGTTTACATCCTCGCTACCACATACCATTAACGCTAGAAATTATGCATGTAATAGATCAATTTTAACAAATAAAAATTCTTATATATACAGTTGAAGTCAGAATTATTAGCCCCCCATTGATTTTTTTTCTTTTTTAAATATTTTCCAAATTATATTCAACAGAGCAACGAAATTTTCACAGTATGTCTGATAATATTTTTTCTTCTGGATAAAATCTTATTTGTTTTATTTTGGCTAGAATAAAAGCAGTTTTAATTTTTTTAAAAACCCATTTTAAGGTTAAATTTTTTTTTTCGATAGTCTACAGAATAAACCATCTTTATACAATAACTTGCCTAATTACCCTAACCTGCCTAGTTAACCTAATTAACCTAGTTAAGCCTTGAAATGTCACTTTAAGCTGTATAGATGTGTCTTGAAAAATATCTAGTAAAATATTATTAGAAAATACTCGGGGGGGGGGGGCTAATAATTCAGGGGGGCTAATAATTTTGACTTCAACTTTATAACTACGCTTCCTTGGTTGGAGGAGTTTTAACTGAATCCAGCACTGAACTGGGAGAGATTCTGAAAGCTGTCCTTTGTCAAATGCTAGCTATATATTTTATATAATTCTCTGTAACATAATTTAAATTAAACTGTAATCATTTCTCTCTTTGTGTCTTGTCCTTTGGAAGCCTAAATACAGAAACACGCTCTGTGGAAATAGCAGCGTTTAGACAACATTTTAGCTTTCTCTGCTATAACATTACAGCGCCTCTGGCCTCACCCCTTCGCTGCGCGGGGTGTATGCATGTGGTGAATGCAGGTAACATTAAGCATTTGTGATCTCACTAGCCCGAATGTATTTTTTTTGTAGTCCCCAAACTTTGTTCACTGTAGGCTTTGCTAAGCTGACTCTGTAAAGCCAATGTCTCCCTTAGCATTGAACTTTTAGCGTATTAAATTCAGAGATGTTGTTTATGTTCACACAGCTACATTACACATGAACTAACGTCTAAAATATGATATTGTAGTGGACCATCCCTTTAACAAAAATATTTTAAGGCACACTGTTAAAAATACTGGTTGCCTCAAAATTTTAAGCTGAATCAAATTAACCTTATGAGTCATTTGAACTTATATTATATTAAACTGACTTAAAACAGCCTGCATACCTTATAAAATTAAGTTAGAACAAGATCAACTTAGTTTAATAAGTTACAATTAACTAAAAAATTATATTGTCATGACTAATTGATAAGTTTTTACAGTGCAGCAATATTTTTTTACAGTGTAGTATGATCGATGATAATGAGAGCGATCAAGAGTCTTTGTTATTCGATATATAGAATGCAGACCGATGAAACGTTGACTTTCCTGGAGTTGGTTAAAGGCAGCAATGGGTAAGTAGAACACACACATGCAGGAGCACACAGGGGAGACAAAGAAGATTAGGTGAGTAATGTGCGAGAGCATGAACCTTGTTGGTAATAGAGACCAGACAATGTGCTAGTGAGAACTGTGTGCTTATAAAGGGAAGTGCAGGTGATTAGTGGAATCATTGTGAGGTGTGTGTGTGGTTAGAACTCGGGGGACTGAGATTGCTGAATGGTGAGTGTTTTCATTGATTGTGACTGCTGACTGGGACTGTGATAAAAATTCAATATGAAGAAATTAAGTCATAAATAACAAGCTAAATACAATTCTTTAGAGTTTTTTCTTACATTTTAAAAAAGAAAATGAGATTGTGTTCACTGACACCTTCTTTGTGGAACCAACAATGGTTATTTTAAGATATCACATTTGTAAAAATAAAGGTTAAGATTTACATATTACAAAATTACAGTGAATAATTTTTAGTGTGAAGAACAATAATAAAAAAAATCTAAACAACGTTTTGTAAAATGAAGTGATTTAATAGAAATGAAAGGTTCTTTATAGAACTATCAATGGAACTTTTTTGGATATTTCTGCTCAGAATTTTGTTTAAAAAAAAAATCTGTAGATTTATGTAGAGTGCGACATAATGGCTCAGTGGGTACAAAAAGGTCACTGGTTCGAGTCCCGGCTTGGTCAGTGGTTTCTGTGTGGAGTTTGTATGTTTTTTGCGTGGGTTTGCTGTGGTTTCCCCCACTGTAAAGTTCCCTGTTTTGTTCAGTTCTGACCCGGTCATTTGAGTTGTCTCTTGTTAATTACCGTAGCTATTGTCTCCACCTCTTCATCAGATTCATTTTCTTTTCAGCTTAGTCCCTTTATTAATCCAGGGTCGCCACAGCTGAATGAGCCACCAACTTATCCAGCACATGTTTCACGCACACCTTTCCAGCCACAACCCATCTCTGGGAAATATCCATACACACCCATTCACACACATTCACTACGCACAATTTAGCCTACCCAATTTACCTGTATCGCAAGTCTTTGGGGGAAACCGGAGCATGCGAACGCAGGGAGAACATGCAAACTCCACACACAAACGCCAACTGGCCCAGCTGAGGCTCGAACCAGCGACCTACTTGCTGTGAGGCGACAGCACTACCTACTGCACCACTGCGTCACCCTCTTCATCATATTGTTCAACCTAATTGTTTGCACTATATGTATTTCTTTTGTTAAGCTATTTGTTGTCAGTCGTTTACGTTATTTCCAGGATGTCTAAGTGTTCTACCTGTCTGTGTTTTGTTTACATTTTATTTTGAGTTCAATAAACCTGTAAGACTGCATTTGGATCCTCACATTTGTTTCACTCCTTGCACTACACGTCAGACGTGACACCCACAGTGCTGTAGGTAAACTGGGTAAGCTAAATTGTCAGTAGTGTATGTGTGTATGTCCTGGTCCTTCAGGTTGGGGGTTGAGCATTGGGTTAACGACCCACCTAATAAAAACTTGATGTTACGAAATACCAATATTCATTCATTCCTTTTCTTTTCAGCTTAGTCCCTTTATTAATCTGGGGTCACCACAGCGGAACGAACCGCCAACTTATCCAGCATATGTTTTACAGAGCAGATACCCTTCCAGCTGCAACCCATCACTGGGAAACATCCATACACACTCATTCATACATACACTACGGACAATTTTAGCTCACCCAATTCACCACATTTCTTTGGACTGCAGGGGAAACCCACAGGAACACGGGGAGAACATGTAAACTCTACACAGAAATGGCAACTGACCCAGCCGAGGCTTAAACCAGCAACCTTCTAGCTTTGAGGTGACAGCACTACCCACTGCGCCACCACATCCCCCCGAAACACCAACATGGTGCGGCTAAATATCAACTTTGCTATAAAATGGCCCTGGAAGTAAGAAAGTAAGTAAGTAAAATTTACATGGAATCATTGTGAGAGTATAGTAACTAATAACTTAAGACATTAAATAAAAACATTTAAAATATAAAACAACTTTTACATTTTATTGAAGGTTTGCAATGCAAATCCAATTAGAACCACTTGTTTGGTAAACAAAGTGAAGAGTTCAGATGAAGGGCGTAGATTTGCTCTTGACATTGGTGGGGACATACATCCCTAAAGCTGCGTTGAACAGCACAAATTCTGTTTTGCGCCTTTAAAAAACATGAATAAAGTATTTAATAATATAAAATAAACACTTAATAATACAAATAACAATCACGTCTCATGCTGCAAAAGTCAATTTATATGATTTTACTGCAGTCGGGATTTGAGGAGGTATGAATGTAGAGAAATATAGAGAGATGTGCGACGCAATTTAACCATTTTATCCCAATCATACTTATAATCATGGAGGCTAAAATCGAAACTTTGATCGAATCGAATAGAAATTTTGATTAATTACAGAGCCTTGGTTAATAGTATTATGGTGAACTCGCATCAAACTTGACTTTGTGCATGTGTAGGTAACTAAGGGCTGATGAAGCATGATTTTATTTTAAAGTCGATTAAATTATTGGTAGGGACATTTTTAGTAATTGGTGGATATAGGTGGGGACACGTCCCCTACATTCATGCCAGTTCTATGCCCTTGGTTCAGATGCAAAAACCTCTAAGTCCCGTCTGAAATTTCCATCGAAAATTAGCATTATTCTTAGCCTCCTTTGTTTATGTTGAGTTATTTCAATTTGAAAACCATGAAAAGAACTTATTCACATAAAAGTGAAATTACTGAACCTAAACACTGCAGCCTGATAAAAATGCTCATCTTAGAAGAAACATTCCGACAGTTTTCATAAGTTTTTTTGCATCTGACCTCTTCAAGAGTCTAATACAATAAATCGTTTAAAAGACAGTAAATATTATTTTACAAACTGTATGGTACATAAATCATATAAACATTTGCATATTCAATAATATCACTGAAATTATTTTAAAATTCAATAAATATATAAACACATTTACATTATAATAAATTTATTAAATAAATAAATAGACTTAATTATGGGCGGATTTTTCAGTAATGGCAGTTAAGAGCAACAATATACAATTGAAATCAGAATTATTAGCCCCCCCCCCCTCCCCTTTTATTTTTTTCTTCTTTTTTAAAATATTTCCCAAATAAAAATTTAACAGAGCAAAGAAAGTTTCACTGTACGTCTGATAATATTATTTTATTCTGGAGAAAGTCTTATTTGTTTTATTTTGGCAAGGATATAAGCAGTTTTTATTTTTTTTAATCCATTTTAAGGTCAAAATTATTAGCCCCTTTTTCATTTTCATTTCACTCAGCTCTTTTTTTTTTCGATAGTCTACAGAACAAACCATCATTAAACAATAACTTGCCTAATTACCCTAACCTGCCTAGTTAACCCAATTAACCTAATTAAGCCTTTAAATGTCACTTTAAGCTGTATAAATGTATCTTGAAAAATATCTAGTCAAATATGATTTACTGTCATCATGGCAAAGATAAAATAAATCAGTTATTAGAAATGAGTTAATAAAACTATTATGTTTAGAAATGTGTTGAAAAAAATCTTCTTTCTGTTAAACAGAAATTGGGGATAAAAATAAACAGGGGGGCTAATAATTCTGACTTTTACAGTTTAAAACTATTATTATAATTATTATTCCATTTGATTGTGTTTCAAATGCTATCTTGCTTATACTTTCCTATTGCTTGCTTGCTTTAATTGCATGTTGTTTCAATGTGTGAAATATAAATTTTTAAAGTAGGATACTTTCAGTAATTTTTTTTCAATCAAAGGGGTATGGGATGAAACAAAACGATGTTGATGTCACGATCACCAGCAATCTAGCCAATGCAGATAGCTGGAGAACTACATGAACTACAACTACCATAATGATTTGCACCAATCAACACCCACTACAGCTGATAATAATCTGGACACTCACACACACACGGCTTAAACACATGTTCAATGATTACCTGCACTATAAAGACACCTCTCATTTTCACACTATTTGCTGTATCTTGTTTGCCTGTAACATTTCTAAGCGATTTCCTTGTCTTGTCTGTTTGTGGTTTTTGATCTTCCTTTGTTTATTGTTTTATGTCGTGTCGACCATTTGCTTGTTTCACTGACTACGCTTTTGGATTACCCTCATGTTACTGTTTGCTCCTGTTTGACCATTGCCTGCATGATTATTTTCTTAATAAATCTGCATGTGGATGCTCAACTCTGTTGTCAACTGACTCACTGTAACAGTAGAAATCTGAACAATACTTAATATAAAATGATATATACAGATATATAAGTCAAAACTATTCACCCTCCTGTAAATTTTTATGTCCCTTTTTAAAATATTTCCCAATTGATGTTTAACAGAGCAAGGAATTTTTCACAGTATTTTCTATAATATTTTTCATTCTGGAGAAAGTCTTATTTGTTTTATTTCAGCTGAAATAAAAGCAGTTTTTAATTATTTAAAAAAAAACATTTTAGCGTCAATATTATTAGCCCTCTTAAGCAATATTTTTTTGTGATTATCTACAGAACAAACCATCTTTATACAATGACCTGCCTTATTACCCTAACTAGTTAACCTAATTAACCTACTTAAGCCTTTAAATTGCACTTTAAGCTGATTACTAGTATTTTGGAAGATATCTTATGAAATATTATGTACTGTCATCATGGAAAAGATAAAAGAAATCAGTTATTAAAACTATTTTGTTTAGAAATTTGCTGAAGAAACTGCGGAGAAATATACAGGGGCTAATAATTCAGGAGGGCTATATACAGAGAGAGAGAGAGAGAGAGAGAGAGAGAGAGAGAGAGAGTTGTTCTTCAGTTGTTTAAAAGAGGATTCAGAGGATTTTGTATTGTCTTTTAAGGACCATTTTCTATATAGATTCGTTCCTACAAACCACTTTATTCCACTTCAGGTGTCTAATTAAACTGGTCGGATAAAAAGAGACCTCAGAAAAGGCTCCATTGGTTGGACTGACACTTTAAATTAGTCTCAGCAGCTGGACTGAAGAGATATGAGGTAGGAAACTTGTTTCTTCTTTCACAGATGGATGGCTTTAGATGTCAAGATGAGAGAGAGTGTGTGTAACTGCAGCCAAGGTCTGACGAGTAAGCAAACTAATTTATCGAGTGGAGAAGATTCTGCTCCATCCTCAAACATACAAAGCAGAATAGGGCAAAACTGAAAAGGCATGACTAACAAAGACTCATGGTTATTATAGGAATTTTTGGACCGTTTGAAGACTCTCTGTGAAGATGAACAGTGAAAATATTATGCATCAGTCATGGGACATTTAAGTAAAAATTGTGACTGCTTGCAATCATATATGTCTTAAATTTTAGATCAAATTTGGAATCATTATAAACATAATTCATGTTTTTCTACAAGGTGAGGCAAATGCTACACTAAAACAAATTATTTACACAATGCCAGTAAATGATTTATAATTTATTTATTTTCATTTGTTCCTCTTTTAAAAGAGCAAATTGAGGAATTTTAATGGCTGGGGACCAATTAAAACAACAAAAATATAGTTTTGGTTCAAAGTAATCTGAAAGTAATCCAAGAGTCTGAATACATTACTTTACGTATGTAATCTATATACAGGGTCACATGGGTCATGGGATTTTATATCACATGGGTCATGGAATTTTAAAAGGTCCAGACATTGAAAGTCAAGGTTTTGAAAGTCAAAATTTTTTTTGTCCCATTCATGGAATATCAGTTTTCTTGTTTGTTTGTTGCTTTAAAGCTGACCTGTTATTTAAATATCACTTTTATAAGGTGTTGAAATGCAGTTGTGTGGTAACAGTGTGTGAATATAGTCAGCCTCTTACAGTAAAAGTAAGTTGTGTCCACAGACTACCTTCTTCTGAGCCACTTCTTTTGACATTTTCAGTTTTTTACAACATAGTTTAATTCTGAATATGTAGCCCTATATACATTTCTGGAGATCACAAATTATGTAGCCAGTTGTTATGTAGCCACATGTTGTTCATGTGTAAATAATGGCTATGTTAATTACTTGTTAGTATATGTTACTAATTAATGTATTGATTAACATTTAAATTTAAGGTAATGAGCTAATAATGTGTAATTATGTCATGACTTTACTTGGAAGGGCACATCACCATTAACTTATGCTTAACTACCCATGAATTGAAGTTTAGGGAAGGACGAAGATGGGTCAGTCGATTGGTTAGTCAGTCAGTCAGTCGACAGCTGCAATTATAAATCGCCCATGTCTTGAAGTAGTTCATTATGCTATGATTTACCTTCTATGTGTGATTTGATTGGACTCGCAGGACTGATTTTTCTAATCCCCATAGACAAGAAAATATAAAGTAGTGACTGCAGGTTGAAGGAAAGTAGTGGAGTAAAAGTACAGATACAGCACTAAAAATATACTCAAGGGTAAGTAAAAGTACACTTTCAAAACTACTCAGTAAATTACAATTCCTGAGAAAATCTACTCAATTACAGTAATTTGAGTATTTGTAATTAGTTACTTTACATCACAGATAAGAAGTCCCCTTTATATTTTAGCTTCTACTTATTAACATGTATTGTTTCATGCTTATAATATAGAGATTGTTATTATTCAGAATGTTCTTCATGTAACTTGTAGTCAGTAACAGACTACAATTTGTAAGTGCTCAACCCAGCACTGATAATATATTCAGGATATTATCTACAGTAAGTGCCAACACAAGGGCACAAAGTTTATTGAAATATGTGAAGTTTAATAACTGCAGCAGGTGTGAATTATAAAGCTCTTTCTCTCTAAAAGCCGCACGGAATGACATGTTTCCGTGATCAGCGTTTCTTTTGCTTTGAAATAAGCTTGAATTGTTGACAGCACAAGCTCTCGGAGGTTATTAACAGAAGTGCTACATCCATTATGGCTCTCATTTATTTGAAAAGACTGACGGAAGTCCATTTGTGCCAGACATTCAGGTTGAATAAATGTAATCACAGGACACACTTGAGATCTTTTTAGAGAAAAGTAGAGTTCCGACTCACTCTATTATCACTGCCTAAAATGTAAATAATCATAATGAATCACGGCTTCTAAGCACTCATGTTAGAGAACAAAAGCGGTAATATATTTGCATTAATTACTTCAGACGACCTTGGATTTTAATCACATTATAAAGCAACACTTTATTCCAATGCGATGTTTTTACATTTCAGCACAGCATTTGTCTTTTTTTGCAAGGCAGATTTATCGAGAGCGCTGGAGAAACACAATGTTATTAAAGCATTTACTGTTATAATCCCTAAAGAAATGCAGCTTATTCAAGTATTTACAATAATATCACTTAAAAAATGATGTGTATGTGTTTACGGCTGCCAGCAGCACTCACATGATGTCTATAGATTTCATTTGCCTAGATTAATGTGAAATTAAATAATTGCACAGATAAATGAAGAGATCTGTTTGGCATAATATTCACTGAGGAATGTACATCTGTGATTCATCTTTTGTGACAACAAATTATCATCTGCATTAGACACGCTAGTAGAATATGGAAATGATCTTGAATAAATCCATTTCTTTTTTCTAGGATGAGTGACATCAATTTTCGAAACAACACCATTAACTTATCATTTCTGTCAAAGAAAACTAGAGAACTTATAATTTGGTGTGAAGCCAGCATAAGAGAATCATTAAGTTTCAGAATGGTGTAGCTAAACATAACCTCTAAAAGTCTGTATAAACCCACACAGCCTTGCTCACTGTTTTTTCACTCGCACTCATTCTCACACAGGCCCTAAATGCTATAATAATTAAGATAAATACCGGAAAATCTGATATTTTATGGAACAGGATCTGAATCAAATTAAGCACTGATTACAGGTTTGTAACATTTTTCTAAGTATCTTCTTTTGTGTTCAGGTACATCTGTGATTCGTCTTTGTGACAGCAAATGATCATCATCTACATTAGTCACGCTTGTAGAATATGGAAATTATCTTGAATAAATCCATTTCTCTTCTAGTCATTTTTTGGATGTGTGACACCAATTTTTGAAACAACACCTGTCAGAAAAAACTAGAGAACTTATAATTTCTGTCAAAGAACTTATAATTTCTGTCATAGAACTTATATTTTCTGTCAAATCTCTTCATTCTACAAAAGGTTGAATTTTTTAGATTTTGTAAATGTTCTTCACACTAAAAAAATGGTTTGTGTAAGGTTGTCTGGAAAACTACAAGTGTTTCTTTTATGTCACTAATGTGAATATGTAAATTTTTAAAATTTTTTACAAGTGGAATTCCATAAAATAACCATTTTGGATCTTTTTTCCTTTTTAAAAATGTAATTTCCTTTATTCATCAGGGGTCACCACAGCGGAATGAATCACCAACTATTGCAGTATATGTTTTACACAGCGGAAGCCCTTCCAGCCGCAACCCAGTACTGGGAAACACACATACACACTCATTCAAACTCCTATACTACGACCAATTTAGTTTATTTAATTAACCTGTGTTGCATGTCTTTGGACAGTGGGGGAAACCGGAGCACCCGGAGGAAACCTACGGGAACATGGGGAGAACATGCAAACTCCACACAGAAATTCCAACTCATCCAGCCAGGACTTGAACCAGCGACCTTGTTTCTTTAAGGCTGGGGTCACCAATCTCGGTCCAGGAGGGCCGGTGCCTTATGGTCAGTGCAGTGAGTGACTGTATTATCATGATTAACATTACTTGTTGAGCACAAAAGTTCGTAACATACAGAAACTTAAAAAAAAAAGTTACCTATGAAATGTTCTGCCTTTATGCTTTGTTTTCTTTGTTTGCTCATTACTATTATCTAATAATGCTATTACTATTATTCAGCATCTTCAGATTGGCTTTAGTTTTGACTAGTGCAGTTGAATGACATTTGTCCTGGGAGCACTGTACAAATCTGGCAGCATTGACGCATGCTCAGGGTCCGTATGAGATATCTAGTTTATATATATATCTATGGAACAAAAGAAGCAAATTCAGTTTTCCCAGAACATGACGTCGCTAAACAGTGATAACGCATCTACTGGGTTCACACCAAAAACGAAATTAGCAAGCCTATTCACATAAGTAAGTTACAAAGTCAATGCAAGCTCAAATAAAGGCAAAAGAAAATTATCATGGTGCGAATGACGCCTAATGCGCTTGAGAGGAAAAACATCCCATGAGTAAATGAGAGCAAGTGACGAGGTGTTCCGCGTTTGGTGTGAACCCAGCATAAGAGAATCATTAAGTTTCAGAATGGTGTAGCTAAACATAACCTCTAAATGTCTGTATAAACCTACACAGCCTTGCTCACTGTTTTTTCACTCGCACACATTCTCACACAGGCACTAAATGCTATAATAATTAAGATAAATACCGGAAAATCTGATGTTTTAACATTTTTCTAAATATCTTCATTTGTGTTCAGGTTTGGAACCACTTGAGGCTGAGTAAATAATGAGTAAATTTTCATTTTTGAGTAAACTATCCTTTTAAAAAAGGAAACCTCATTCCTAAAACTAACCATGTTTGGCTGATAGCAAATCTATATTTAATGTAATGTAGTCAGCGGATGATATCATACAATTTCATTTGAATTAGGCATTAAATCAAAAAGTTATGAATTGATGTGGGGTTGCATAGGGATTAAATGTAAATAAAACCCGGTCACACTTTACAATTTACAAGGTTTCACTAGTTAATGTATTTACCAACATGAAATAATAATGAACAATACCTATACATCATTTATTAATCCTAGTTCAACATTTACTAATGCCATATTAAAATTAAAATTAATGTCTGTTAACATGAACTAACAATGAACAACTGGATTTCCATTAATGGTAACACTTTAGTTTAGGTCACAATTCACAGTATTAACAAGCAATTAACTAACACCATTAAACTACTAATTAGCTGTTTATTAATAGTAAGTAAAGTAGATAGTGGGTTTAGGTATTGGGTAGGATTAGGGATGCAGAATAAGATCATACTTTATTGTTCGTTTTAGTAAATGCATTAACTAACATTAACTAATACAACCTTGTTGTAAAGTGTTTCCAACCACCTTTTGTTTTTTAGAGTGTTAAACTGTGGTGCTCACTATATAGATGCTATAAAGTTAAATGTCTTGTCTACAGTCGGAAAGGCTGCAAATGTGGTGCGGTGACGCAGTCAGAATGTATAACAGTAGGAATAGTTATAATACAGGGATCTTTAGATTTCTTTTGGAAGGGGTTGGTGGGAATAACAGACAACCACACATCAGGGCTAAAGCCTCTCAGTGGTGCCATTAATCCTGGCTTGAGCAACACACTCCTGTTATTTTCCACTCAAATGCACTGATTTCAGAACAGATCTGGTATTCATTTATTTAACTGAAAAATAATTACAAATGAAACAAGCAAAATATCAGAGTTGTTAATAGAATTCACAGTAACACTTTGTAGTTATGACTGTGACACTTTACAATTGACTGATGTATTTCAGTATATTCATTCATATATTACTTAAGATTATGTAATAATTATATTTGTCAATGCTATAGATAATAAAAATGCAGCTATTAGCTGTTAGTTCATGCATGTTAGCTTAAACCCATGCATGGAATATGTTTTTGATTTGATACATTTATTTAAAAAATGTTGAAAATAACATTAATATTAATAAGTGCTTTAGGTCATAGCGAATCAACTAATGATAACAAATTCAATCTTATTATGAATCATAAATTATTTCATAATAAACTTTAAGGTTCCATTAGTTAATGTAAATAAATGCACTAATTAACTTTAGCAAACAATGAGCAATGCTTTTGTTACAGTATTTATTAATCTTTGTACATTTTTAGTTCATTAAAATACTTAAAATAGGTTATGTTAGATGAGATCCATTAAACAATATTATTTATTATAAATTATATCTTGTGTTCTTTTAATCATGTCAATGTAAATGTAATGTTAATGCAAAGATTAATACATACGAAGTATTTTCCCAAGTTCAAATGTTGCTTAGCTAATACTAACTCTTTAACTGCAAGAAAAAACTATTTTTGGATTGCATTCAACTCCTAATGTCGCTAGTTAACACACTTAATGCATTTTTTTTTAAAACATCTCATAATTTCAAAAATTTCAGCCTCTACCAAATGGTTGATCTGTCGGTTTATGGTAAAAGTACCAGGCTTAATACATATGAAAAATTTGAAAATATGAAGTATAAGACTAATTTTTTTATTTTTTATAATTAAAATGAAACATTTTTGAATACTAAATCATCTTTATTTTTTGGAGTATGCCATAAAATATTCCAGATTCTTATTTAACATGTTTTCTTTTTTTATTTTTTACAATAAAACCAAAATCAAGTGTAGCAGTGCAACAGGATTATGTATGTTTGATTTTTTTTTGTAAGCCAACAATGCTGTGTGTGTGTGTGTAAGCCATTATTTAAAACAGTCATTCTTTAAATGACGTTAACAGACATTATTTAAAACAGTAAAAACATGGTCAACCATTGGGCAGAGGAGCAGTCAAAATAAAATTTAGCGATTTGTTAGTTATTCTGTATTTATGTTATTCAACAGATATTTGGCGTATGTTAGCTCTAATAAATGAAATAATGTTAACATTCAATGTTTAATTTTAAAAATGATGTGTTAATAGATGCTTTGTAAGTCATTGGTAACTAATGCAGTCATTATTTACAAAAAGAACCATACTGTAAAGTGTTACTACAACAACTTTAATCATGTATGTATTAACATTGTTTTTACTGGTCTTTAATTCAACGCCAAATTCTAAAAGTTATGCTGAAAGTATTTCATTATAAAACAATAATAAATAGAAGCATTTTGGTAACAATTTACAATATTAGTTAATTAATGTTAATGCTTTTATGAACAAACAATGAAGAAATTATGGAACAAAATCAATGCCAAAAGTATTGAATTAAAAAGCTTGTTGAATAGCACAAACTGAAAAAAATTATACACTGAACTTGTGCTTGCATTTTAATGACTTGAATTGCCAGGGTTTGTATTTTTAGGTCCTGAAATGTACCATAGCTGTTCATTTAAGCTGAATATTTCAACAAAAAATATTTCAAACATGTTTTCATACTTTTAAATTAAATAATTCTTATTCAACTTCCAGATTTTACTTACAAAATATTCAATACTGTTTAAAAATACAATGTAATATTCAAAAGGCAATTTTCAGTTCATTTTATCAAATTCGACTGTTAAAATTTGACATTACATCCGGGAACTGCAGGAAAGCAATAGATTGAATATTTTGAATATTATACAAGCCCGTAGCCAGCCTGGTGAAAGGGCTGGTTCTTTTTTCTCAAAATATGGACCTTTTTTGCAGTTATACGCCTCATTTAACTAAGACATTTATACAGTATACTGCATTTTAGTGACATTTTAAGCACTATTTTTAGTAGGTTTAGCTTGTCAGATGGTCATCATAACCACACTTTTTGATGTACCAAAAATATTTCCTAAAGATTTAAAATAAATACAAATTTATTACATCATATATCATTAGGAAAATAATAGAATTTTTTTAATTTAAAACTGTAGTCTATTGTGTCATTTATTAGGCAAATAACAAACTGCAAACAGAAAATTCCATTTCCTCAGTCAGAATTTGGCTATTTGAATAATAGAAAATTTTAACATAACAATAATAATAATAATAATAATAATAATAATAATAATAATAATAAATGTAAAGCTTTACAGTTTTATGTTTGAAAATTCATTGATAACAACAACTTAATTTTAATATGGTCTGCTTTTAGTGCTTCACACCTTTTTATCTGTCATTTTTTGTTTTAAGAATAAAGTCCAAGATTTAGAAAAAAAGTTACCTGTAAAATGTGTTCTCTTTTTAACAACAATGCAGGTCAGTAGTGAAAAATGACCTTACTTACGTCAGATTGTATGTTTTCTTGCACATCTGGATGATGCACTCATGAAAAATAATAGTTTGCATTGGCCAAAACTGATTTGCTGAAGTCAAATCGATGTGACAGTCAACAGGCCTTTTTCAATGGGTTATCATCACAGTTATGCTGGCATAGCAGTTAAAATAAGACAAATGAGTTCATATGGGACAAATTCTGGACCCTTGTCAGTGAGGGGTGATTCTTTCGAACCACCCGACTCCCCCCTGGATATGGACCTGTCATGCTCGTATTTTTAAACAGTACTGAATATTTTGTAAGTGAAATCTGGAAATTGAATATGAATAATTTAATTTATAAGTATGAAAACGTGTTTGAAATATTTTATTTGAAATATGCACAGCTTAAATGAACAGCTATGTTAAAATTTTAGGACCTAAAATACAAACCCTGGCAGTTCAAGTCATTTAAATTCAAGCACTTGTTAATTCAGTGTATTTTTTCCAGTTTGTGCTATTCAAGAAGATTTTCAATTCAATACTTTTGGCATTGATTTTGTTCCATATTAAATCATCTATTACAGTATTTATTCATTTTGTTAAGCTTAGATAACGAAAATTCAGTTGTTCATTGTTAGTTCGGAGTGCATAATGCATTAGTAAATGCTGAATTATAATGCTACAAGCATTGGTCATTGTTTGTTCATGTTAGTAAATACATTAACTTGTCCCATTTTGTAAAATGTTACCTCATTTTCACTAGATATAGCCTAGCAGGCTGTTGGGCTATTGTACATTCAAACAGTTTAAATTTGTATAAAACGTATACAATAGTCTAGCATCATGTGACTTTTCACTTAAAATTGTATTTTTTTAAAAGCACCACTCTATTCACAGTTCCATAATAGTTTTATAACAGTCTGTAATAAATTTTTCTGAAGTCAAATGCTCTCACACACAGTCGTCGAAGACATGCTTTTGCTTCGGGTCAGCCTGGAAAGATCGTAACTCCTCGTTTCTGACGCTAATCTCTTGGATGATCCAGAGTTGCGCTGCTGGATTTTAGTCGCGGAATTTCTGATCGAAGACTTATTGGTCAGACTCAAGATCTTCTCTCTGTAGCTTTCTCTGAACCTCTTGGCAGACCTGTACAAGTTTCCAACAAAGCAGTAGCAGAGGGGGTTGAGAGACGAGTTGGTGAGACCCAGCCATTGCGCAAAGGGTCTGCTTTGGAGAATCCAATGATGCTCAACGTTGCTTAAATCTTCATTACGATCGGGAGAGCTGGGCATGTTGGAGTCGATCCAGATATCGACGGCATAAAGCGGCAGCCAGGAGAAGGTGAAGAGCAGCACGAGCGCGAAAACCATCTTGGCGATCCTCTTGCGCGTTTTTAGGCGCGATGTTGAAGAGGTTAACGCAAGCTGGTTAGGATCTGATATAGACGAAGAGCCTCCTCTGCTCAATTTCCAACAGGTCAGGAAGCAAATAATGAGGTTAAACACTACAGGGAATGCGTACAGCGCGCAGAAGAGTAAAAAGTTGTAACCCTGGCGCAGTTTGACTTTTGACCAGCTCTCCACGCACACGGTCACCGTATGCAGCCCGTCTAACAAGGAAAGCGTTTTAGTCGTGTTCATAAAAAACAACGGCAAACATAACGCAGAAGACACGACCCACACCACTGCTATCATGCATATCATCCTGCTGGCCGTGAAGAAAGATCTGGCGTGCAGCGGGCTGTGAACGCTGTAATATCTGTTCAGACTAATCACGGCTAGACTCAGGACGCTTGCAGATACGGACACCGCCTGGACGAAGGGCACGGCGCGGCACAAAAAGTCTCCAAACACCCAGGCGTTACACACCTGGTGCGCTAAATTGACCGGCATGCAGACGCACACCACCATCATGTCGCACACCGCCAGGTTGACCAAGAGTCTCCTGGTGGCTGAAGCTCCAGACAAGCGGTTCCTCCGGCGCGTCAGCACCCACAGAGCCATGATATTCCCCACTAATCCTGTCACGAAAGATATCACGTACATCACCATTAAAACTATAGTGTCTGGCTCGTGCCCTGCAAACAGAAAGTCGATGGAAAAGGGCGAAAAGTCACGGGTGGTCCAGTTCTTCTGGAAATGCTCCCAAAGAGAAAAGTTGTGCGGGAACAGGCGTCCGAATGTGCTGTAAATGCTCGAGGTGTTCATGGTTCCTCTGTGTGCCATTTCATCTGACCATCCTCTTCTTGAGGATCTCCATAACGCCCCCACCCTCAGGAATATGAGAAAAGAGCAGTGATTTACTAGAGAGAAAATATCCAGTATTCCATAAGTTGTCAGATAATGACGCGTGTAATTAAACTGTCCAAAGCTCAGTACTATCTATCTATCTATCTATCTATCTATCTATCTATCTATCTATCTATCTATCTATCTATCTATCTATCTATCTATCTATCTATCTATCTATCTATCTATCTATCTATCTATCTATCTATCTATCTATCTATCCATCCATCTATCCATCCATCCATCCATCCATCTCTGTATGTCCGTCCATAATTTCTACTTTACAGTAAAATCTAAATTTCTCTGTCATTAGTTACAATTTTTAAAAATTACATTTCTCATGCTGTTCTCTAAATTCAAGATGTACCTAAAATTTCAATAAAAAGCATTAAAAATAAAAATATGAATCCACAAATAAAATAAATTAGTTATTTTTTTAAATCTAGACATGATTTGTCTGTCTTTCTGTCTACATATACACTGTAAAAAATGCAGGGTTCCACACAAATTGATTACGTTAATTTAAGTGGATTGTACATAAAATAATTAAGTTGTGCCCAAAGAAATCTAGAATTGTGTTGCTTCAGCTAATTTGAAATGAATAGTTTGAACATCAAGAGAAAAAAAAAATTAAAGTACCTGGATAGACCATCTTCATTTATACATTTTACATGCAATTATAAATATTTTGGCGTCACGGTGGCGCAGTTGGTAGCATGATCGCCTTACAACAAGAAGGTCGCTGGTTCCCAGAATCCCAGATGTCAGTTGGCATTTCTGCATGGAGTTTGCATGTTCTCCCCATGTTGGCGTGGGTTTCCTTAGAGTGCTCCGGTTTTGCTGTAAGTTTTCCTCTATAAGGGAATATAAAATGTTTATGAAAGTTCATTGATTACAGTAAATAAGTAAACGTGTGTATGTATATGGTGAATATAATCCTTTTCAAAAAGTTAACAATGTTTGCTTTTTGCATTTTTAAAAAGTTAAAAAGGCAAAAAGTAAAACTTTCACTGCAACAAGAATTATTCACACACATAAACACACACAAGGTGATATCACAGGAAACATTCAGCATTTTAACATTTTCAAAATAATTAATTATGTGTGAGTAATGAGCAATTTTCATCATGGGGACCCAAAAATGTCCCCACAAGGTCATATCATATAACGTTCAGCATTTTTAAATTTTTTAAATATTTAATTCTGTGTGATTTATGAGGCATTTTCCTTGTGGGGGCCAAAAATGTCCCCACAAGGTCAAAATTCACTGGTATTGCTATACATGTTGGGACATTTGGTCCCCAAAGCAATAGAAATACAACACACACACACACACACACACACACACACACACACATACACACACACACACACACACACACATTTTTGATTGCCGGGCCAATTAAATTGTAAAAACAGTTAAATCAACTTAATCTTAATTGTTAAATCTTAATCTTAAACATTAACGTAATTGTGTGGAAAAGGGTTCCACACAATTCATTTATGTTGTCCCAACACAAATCGATTAAGTTATTTCAACACATTTAAGTCGATTAAACATAAAACAATTAAGTTGTCCCAAACAAAATCTCCAGAATTGTGTTGTTTCAGCTCATTTTAAATAAGTAGCTTAAAAAATTTTTTTTTTGAATGTGTATGACAAGATCCTGAAAATGTATTTTTTGTAAAAGCAAAATCACACATTTAAAGCTGTTGTCCTTATATCACTTGAAAAGCCTTAAGAAAAAAACATCTAACCATCTGGTGCCATGTAAATGATGTTTTTTTTGTACTGACAAAATCATAAGAATAGTTTTACAATAATAGCTCATGACATCAGGTTAATCAAAACAAGTGATTCTGCTATTGTATCTACTGCAAATTTGAAAGCGCTTTATTAAATGTAAAATAGATTATAAAATTAGTTCCATCTACAAAATCTGATTGAATTAGTCATGCTCGAAGCTGCTGCTATAAACAGCCACAGTTGGAAGCTAATGAGCGATACCACTTGGCAGAAAATCGTTCATTATGAATAAATGCAATTATCTATTCAACATTTGTGTCTTTTATCATTTCACTGTTGCCACCATTTATAAAAGCAATAAGCCACAGAGGTAACATTACAGTCAATATGTGTTCTCAAAGAAATTTCTGTTGCTTTTGTGCATTTAGGACTTTTAGATTTTATATGCAACATGGGTGTAAATTACATTTTTTAGAATACATTTAGGCAAGGCAAGGCAAGTTTATTTATATAGCACATTTCACACACAGTGGCAATTCAAAGTGCTTTACATAAACAAGAATAAAAGAGCCACGTATAAGAAAATACAAACAAATAATAAAAGTGATTGAAACAGATTCAAATGCGTTAAAACAGGTTATAAAAGAAGACATAATTATTAAATTGTGAATTTAAAGACATTTATATGATCATAAAAAATTTCAGTAATTTATTAAGTTTGGATTCAGTCAGCATATCTGTAATGTATTCAGGTCCATTTAATGATATATAGACAAGTAATGATACTTTAAAATCTATTCTGAATGTAACTGGGAGCCAGTATAAACTCCTGAGGACAGGTGTGATGTGCTCTGATTTTCTGGTTCAGGTCGCAGCATTCTGAATGAGCTGAAAACTGACTGTCTTTTTGGAAAGGCCGGTGAGGAGTCCGTTACAGTAATCCATCCTAATGGTGATAAAAGCATGAACAAGTTTCTCTAAGGCCTCACTGAAAGCATCTAATTCTTGCAATGTCTTTGAGATGATAGTATGCTGATTTAGTCACTGCTTTGACATGACTACTGAAACTCAGATCTGACCTCAGAATAACACCAAGATTCTTGACCTTATTTTTTGTTGTTTGACCCTTAGAGCCAAGGTACGCATTCACCTTGAGAACCTCATCTCTGTTCCCAAACGCAATGACTTCAGTTTTTTCTTTGTTTTACTGAAGAAGGTTTTGGCACATCCAACTGTTAATTTCATCAATGCATTTGCAGAGGGTGTCAATGGGGCTGTAGATCTGTAAGTCAATAAGTAAGTAGATCTGAGTGTCATCAGAATAGCTGTGGTAGGAGATTTGGTTCTTTCTCATTATTTGGCTCAGAGGGAGCATATAAAGGTTGATAGAGAGAGGTGCAAGAAATTAACCTCGTGGGACTCCACATGTCATGGGTGTCCTCCTCGACCTATGGTCTTGATAAAACAGTAAATAGTAAATCTCAAGTATTACCAAATATTGTTGATAATTAAAATGTAACAATGTCATTTACTCCTGTGATGGCAAAGTTAATTTTCAGCAATATTACTTGAATCTTTCATTCAAATAGTTCTGCTCTTATTTGATGAAAAGTTTTTATTAAATATTTATGATACTCCTATAAAGGTTTAGTTCACCCAAAAATTTATTTTCTGACATCATTTGCTCACCTTTGACTCGAACACAAAAGAAGATATTTTAAAGAATGTTCGAAACCTGTTAGGATTTATTTCCATAGTATTTGTTTTTACAATGGAAGTCAATGGAATTTACAGCTTACTTCAAAACATCTTCTTTTGTCAATATATCTTCAAAACATTCTCTAATCTTATGAGCAAATTATGCAGTTATCATTATTTTTCAGATATGCATGTAAAATAAAGAGGTCTAAAAAATTGTTGCAAACAATTTATTTGTGTTGCATTTAAACAAACAAATTAAATTTAATAATGTTCAACTTAAGTTGCTTGTTTAAATTCAGCCCAAATTATTTGTTTACAACAATTTAACTTTAAAAAAAATTAAGGAATCATCTTTTAATTATTTTTTTCAGTGTACAGTGATGTGAAAAGTTAGAGCACCCCATAAAATTCACATTTTTTCCATATCAGGATATAAAAATACATTCTAAATGTGAATTGAATTTAAATTCATTTTACAGGTTTAACAAAACTACAAGTACCCCATACATTAAACATAAAAACACAAGACATATGAAATGTGGCTCCAAAAGAACAGACGAGCTGTGTATAAATCAAAACAGTATCATTAAAACATAACAAAAAATATTCATGATAAAAACACACCATACAAGCATCACCAAACAATTATATTTTAACTGCTTTTAAAAACAAATTCCCTAAATCTTTTATTTATTTTTTCTTTCCTTTTTTTCAAAATTGCACTGGTGTATATGTACAAAACATATTTATTCCTACTAAATGGATGAATATAAAAAAATCCAACCCATAGTATCATAATCAGTTTAGGCTGGAACCAGTGACCTTATAGCTGTGAGGTGACATCGCTACAAACTGCACAACCACGCCTCCTTTTTGACTTGAATTAAGTATGATTATTTTTTATGTGTTCATTTCAGAGTACATTACGCTGTGTGCATGTGTGTGTGTGTGTGTGTGAAAGAGAGAAAGCAGACACTGACCAGCTGAAGAAATCGGAGCAGAGCTCATTAATATTCATAACTGCTCCAAATATGGTCAAAACAAATCACGTCAGGGGTTATAAATTACCATATAAAGCCATTTCTGGAGAAGTTTTGAACTTAAACGTAAGCCACACTTACTATATGATATCAAATATCAAACAACAATTTAACTTTTTAAATCAATGCACTCCTTTAACTGTATTTTTGAACATATAAATACATTGATGCTTATCTGAATTTCGTTTTGTGTGGTTTCCCCCACAATCCAAAGACATGCTCTATAGTTGAATTGAATAAACTAAATTGGCCATAGTGTATGTGTGTAAATGGGTGTGTATGGGTGTTTCCCAGTACTGGGTTGCAGTTGGATGGGCATCGGCTTTGTAAAACATATGCTGGATAAGCTGTCGGGTCATTCCGCTGTAGCAACCCCTGATGAATAAAGGGACTAAGCCGAAGGAAAATAAATAAATGACTGTCAGTGTTTGATATATATACACAAGAAAAACAAATATACATGGTCTTTGCAATAATCAAATATTTTTTAACAGAATTAAACATAATTAATCATTATCATTTATCATTTTACTTATTATTTCTTGATCGCACACCTCAAAACTAACACATTGTGTTCTAGTCCACCAAGCAAGGCTCTGATGAGCAGACTTACATAACAGGCCTGCTGTCAAAGTGTTTTAATTCACTCATTCACATCATGCTGACATGTCAGCTCCAACCTACAGCATGACTAATTCGAGAACTAATGATTCCTTCATCATATCAGAGACTGGAAGGACACTAAAGTAGATAGAGAAGCAGATGAAGTGATCTGAGCATCACTGTCTTGTAAATTCATCTGACAATTTTTCACTCAGATGGAACAAATAGATGAAGCCCACGTATTTATTACTTTCCTTGTACATCACCATGACTATTTTGATAGTAACCTTTTTTGTGCAGACGTAGAATACAAATTTTGTTTGTATCACTTCTTTTCCTGTGACTAAACCTCTGCATGTAATGTTATGCAAATTATATATTTACTGATATCTTGCAGTTTCTGGTGATTTTTATTAAAAACAATATTCAACAGCATGAGAATAAGGCAAAGTCTAATGAAAACATTGTCTGAAAAATATGTCCATATACCCAAGAATCAATGGAAAAGTGAAATATTTATAAATTACAAAGAACACTTCCTTTATAGAGAACTATATAAAAAATATTTATTCAAAATATATTCCACTTTCTTACCTTTTATTTTTTGTGTTAATACTTCACACAGCCAAAAAAGAATCAATTTATGAGCATATTTCTATCATATAACTATAATCAAGACATTAAAAAAATTCCATTTATCTCTCTCTCTGTTTTAAAACTTTCCCAAGTTAATAGTTGTTCTTAAGATGCTGAATGCTGTTATTAATAAGTTAATGAAAAAGTACTTAAAATAATAATAATAATAATAATAATAATAATACCTGAAAAAAATGTAGGAAAATATATATATATATATATATATATATAATTAAAATTATATACAATGATTTTTTATTATTATTTAATTAATATATTAACTGTTAACAAATTTAACACTGTAAATTGTTGTTAAATGCAAAATTAGAGGGTCCAAATACACTAAAAGGCACTTAAAGGTCCAAATACATTAAAATGTTTAAAACACATTTAGTTGACTAAAAAAGTGAGTAAACCCTAATTTCACTCATAAAAGTTCTTCTAAACATCACTGGTTTCACAGAGAACATTAAGGCTCAATTCTACCCCTTAGCCCTTCCCATTCGAAGGGCTATCTACCCCTTCCCCAAAGAGAAAAGAGAATTGCGGTGTTCCAATTCTCTTTGGCTTGAAGGCGTAGGGCTATGGGGAAGGGGTAGATAGCCCTTCGAACGGAGATTTTTCAGGACCACACTCGAAACCAAGGGGTAAGAAAACTTCCCAGAATACACCAGCCACAAGGGCAGTACAGCTGCATCCGGAGGAAAGGAGATCCACACATTAGTATTTTTTGTCATTATTCCGAATTTTCACAACAAACAAGCACATGTGTTAATGTATGCATAACCGCGTTTGTGTTTTACTGTCATACTTTAAAAAAACCCTGCCAAAATAAAAACTGCTAAATTTTGCGATCTATAATCCATAATCATAACTCCTGTATAGCAGTCCCACAACATTCTGACACTCGATGACACTTGAATACCCTGTCAGAAAAGTCTAGTGGCTGGGAATGACATTTTAACGGTGTTACTATAATGTTAATGTTGTTTTTTGTTTGTTTACATAGATGAATATGGCCACTGTGTAAATGCACAGTATAGTTACGATTCTACTGCCACATTATAACGTTGTGATAGTAACGTAGCAAGATAAATACCAAAAATAACACAACTGGAAAACTACACCAGTCGCGATCGTCTGATCTCATAATAAGCAAGAGATTGCGATGACATATAATGACATGTGCAGGTGCTGTAGTGCTGTCCCATTTCATAGGGGTACATTTTGAAGCCCTTACCCCTCACACTCAGTTTTAAGGGGGAAGGGGAAGAGGTAGGGGTACAAAATAGAATTGGGATTGGGCCTAAACATCCAAGGAACTTTTCCATTCCTAAGTTTTTTTTTACTGTAGTATAAAGAACATTTAAAATATTCTTCACCTTAAAGGGCTCCTATATCCCTTTTACAACATGTATGATAAGCCTTTGATGTCTCCAGAATGTGTCTCACATAATTAACACATCTCTTGACTCTGGTCTATTCCCTACTTCATTTAAGCAGGCGAGGGTAACCCCACTGCTAAAGAAACCCAACCTGGATCAAACGCTACTTGAAAACTACTTCCATTCATGGCCAAGATTTTGGAGAAAGTAGTGTTCAATCCAGTCCTGGACTTTCTTACTCAAAACAATCTCATGGACAACAAACAATCTGGCTTTAAGAAAGGCCACTCAACTGAGACTGCCCTGTTCTCGGTCGTGGAGGATCTCAGACTGGCTAAAGCAGACTCTAAATCATCTGTCCTCATCTTGCTGGATTTATCAGCTGCTTTTGACACTGTAAACCACCAGATCCTGCTATCTACGCTTGAGTCACTGGGCGTCGCAGGCACTGTTATTCAATGGTTCAGTTCTTACCTCTCGGACAGGTCATTCAGCGTGTCTTGGAGGGGAGAGGTGTCCAACCTACAGCATCTAAACACTGGGGTACCTCAGGGCTCTGTTCTTGGGCCACTTCTCTTCTCCATCTACACGACATCTTTAGGAACAGTCATCCAGAAACATGGATTTTTCTACCACTGCTATGCTGATGATACCCAGCTATACCTCTCTTTTCACCCTGATGATCCCTCGGTTCCAGCTCGCACTTCAGCCTGCCTGTCAGACATTTCACACTGGATGAAAGATCATCATCTTCAGCTTAACCTCACGAAAACGGAAATGCTTGAAGTTTCTGCCAACCCAACTCTACACCATAACTTTTCAATCCAGATGGATGGGGCAACCATTACTGCATCCAAAATGGTAAAAAGCCTTGGAGTAACGATTGATGACCAACTAAACTTCTCTGACCACATTTCTAGAACTGCTCGATCTTGCAGATTCACACTCTATAACATCAGAAAGGTCCGACCCTTCCTATCTGAACATACAGCTCAACTCATTGTTCAAGCTCTTGTTCTCTCCAAACTGGACTATTGCAACTCTCTACTAGCCGGGCTTCCAGCTAATTCTATCAAATCTCTTCAGCTGCTTCAGAACGCAGCAGCACGAGTGGTCTTTGATGAACCCAAAAGAGCACATGTCACTCCGCTACTCACCCGTTTGAACTGGCTGCCAGTTGCTGCTCGCATCAAATTCAAAACTCTGATGTTTGCTTACAAAGCGACCTCTGGCTTTGCTCCTTATCTGCTCTCACTTCTGCAGATTTATGTGCCCTCCAGAAACTTGCGTTCTGTGAATGAACGTCGCCTCGTTGTTCCATCCCTAAGAGGGAAGAAATCACTTTCCCGAACTCTCGCATTCAATCTGCCCAGTTGGTGGAATGAACTCCCTAACTACATCAGAACGGCAGAGTCACTTGCTGTCTTCAAGAAACGACTAAAAACTCGACTATTTAGTCTCCACTTTCCTTCCTTATCTTAACTGCCTCTCTGGCTATACCACCAACTGTACTCTCTCTCTCAAAAAAAAAATAAAATAAATTTACTAATGCTTAGCTTCTTAGACTTTACACACCTGAAACTTGTCTATAGCACTTGTTCACTGCTGCTCTTATAGTTGTGTAAATTGCTTCCTTGTCCTCATTTGTAAGTCGCTTTGGATAAAAGCGTCTGCTAAATGACTAAATGTAAATGTAAATGTAAATGTCTGTAAAGTTCCAGCTCAAAATACCCATCAGATAATGTATCAAGATCTCCAGAATATGCCAATTTTAGTGTCTGAATACATTCTAGCTGTTTTTGTAGTCTGTGCCTTTAAATGCAAATGAGTTGCTTCTTTCCGGCCACCGTGCGTTATGTCAAATAAACAGCCCTCAGTGATAGAGACGGAATAATGAAGCTGAAATACAGCTCATTAGTCAAAAATACCAAGTAAGTTTATTTCATGTATTTGTTGTGGAGTTTATTCAAGCCTTTCTAAAATGATGAGTCACACACAAATGATGTTTGCAGTATACACACACACACACACACACACACACACACACACGCACACACACACACACACACACACACACACACACATCTTAGCCTTTACTGACACCATGCAGCCATGGTGATTATAGCGGTTAAGAATTACAAATTGATTTTACTCTCTTTATTAAACATACTCTGTTTTAAAAACATTTTAAACTTAGAAAACTTACAAAAATTACAGAGAGTTGTAACAAATATTTTAATCTTAGTTTATTTGTAAAAAAAAATGTTCTGTGGATGTATGTATACATGCTATTATAGAAACATGGCACCTGTCAATCAATTGATGTGGACCTCAAAATCACTGGAATTTCAGGAAATTTTAAAATTGTTGGGTTTCTACCACTCCAATATGACAGTGGACACACTATACAGACAGTTCTGTCCAAACAGCTTACAAAAGTTGATTTTCATCATAGGTGCCCTTTAATAAATAAGTGCTTTTAAAACTGTTGACTGAACAGGACTTTGGACTTTTCCATGACATCACAACAGAAAACCTCTCTTATTTTTAAGAGTGCTCGGAGACATTTTAGATTGGGCAATCTATATTCATGCAAAATATTGACTGTTTCTTTTAAAATGTACTATTGGGAAAGTGTTTTACATAAAACAATTTCACAGACAAAGTGACCATGAAAGTCTGACATCTTGGCTCTTGTTTCTCTTGCAGAAACTGATCTAAAATGGAATCTAGTGAGAAAAATGACACAGTCTGGACTGCCAGGGCAAGAACACAGTGTTGTAAGTTTGGTCATCATGGTGCGATGAGTGACAAAGTGTTTCTAAAATATCTCATACATTCGCAGCATGTTCCTGCCGGCATGAATATTCGTCAGTTCACAAATGTGTTGCTAAAAGTCTGACCACGTCTGTTTATGAAGCACTCTTGCTATCTTATTATCTTCACTGAACCCTGCCAAAAATTGCACTCAAAATCCCCATGTTCTCTCTTAATGTAAAACATAAAATAACTAGATTTCTCCCGCTAAATAATCTCACTGTCATTATCATTTAATGTTTGTGTAAGCATGTTCTCCCTGCGTTCGCGTGGGTTTCCTCCGGGTGCTCCGGTTTCCCCCACAGTCCAAAGACATGCGGTACAGGTGAATTGGGTAGGCTAAATTGTCCGTAGTGTATGAGTGTGTATTGATGTTTGCCAGAGATGGGTTGCAGCTGGAAGGGCATCCGCTGCGTAAAACATGTGCTTGTTAAGTTGGCGGTTCATTCCGCTGTGGTGACCCCAGATTATTAAAGGGACTAAGCCGAAAAGAAAATGAATGAATGAATGTTTGTGGAAGGACAGGATGAAATCTGTCTAAACAGTGTATGCACATTAATTCAAAGAAACAATTTGTGCAGCAGAATAAAGATCCATACAGCTAAGCTCTAAATTATCTTGGTGGTTACTACCATATTGGAAATTACATTAAATGATGCTTTACAGTTTTTCTCAGTCACTTTGGTGCATCCCCTATGCACTTTATATTATTACAGTTGAACCATGGAATTGAATTCTGAATTGAACCATGGTTACTTTCTAAAATGCCAAAAGATTCCTTTACATATTAAACAAAGATAAAAAAAAATTAAAATATTCAACAATAAGGATTACTGGATTTCTAAAATGGGGGAAATGGGTACAAAAAAAGTGTTTATAAACTGTTATTTAATTTTGATCTCCACTAGTTATCATTAGTGTTGTCTTTTTCATGTCTATCAACCATTTGAAAACCACAAACTGAAAACCACAACCATATACCAAAGCTTACATTCCTTTGAAACTTCAAATCTCTCTTTAAATGGCACAAGAATTGAAACTAAAAAAGAATAATACGCTCAAACTGTTGCAAATCTGCAGGCAAGGCTTTGTCAAGCTAGTATTCACCGGGACTAAAAGAACAAGACATTCTGAATAATAATAAGTCCTTGCATTATAAGAAAGAAAATTAGCAACAATTTGTATTGTAATCTGACACACAAGCCTGAGTACTCAGGCTGAAGATGGATGCAAAACTAGGCTACACAATGTGAAAAAGATAATTACATGTCAAGCAGTGTTACAGCAGTTCTACCAGCACAATATATAGCAGTCAAGAAGGTCATATGAAATTAAAGGGATCATTTTTGCTTTTATTTCCTGTGTTATATACACTCACAGGTCATTTTATTAGGTACACGTTACTAGTACCGGCTTGGACCCCCTTTTGCCTTCAGCACTGCTTTAATCCTTTGGATAATAGATTAAACAAGGTACTGGAAAAATTCCTCAAAGATTTTGGTCCATATTGATATAGCATCATGCAGTTGCTGCAAGTTTGTCGGCTGCACATTCATAATGAGAATCTCCTAATCCACCACATCCCAATCGTGCTCTATTGGATTGAGATCTGGTGATTGTGGAGGCCATTTGAGTACAGTGAACTCATTGTCATGTTTAAGAAACTAGTCTGAGATGATTTGCGCTTTATGACATGGCGTGTTATCCTGCTGGAAGTAACAATCAGAAGATGGGTGCACTGTGGTCATAAAGAGTTGGACATGGTCAGCAACATAACTGAGGTAGGCTGTGACGTTGACACAATGGTCAAAATTGGTACTAATGGGCTCAAAGTGTGCCAAGAAAATATCTCCCACACTATTACACTACCACCACCAGCCTGAACCGTTGATACAAGGCAGGATGGATCCATGCTTTTATGTTGTTGACGCCAAATTCTGACCCTACCATACGAATGTTGCAGCAGAAATCGAGACTCATCAGACCAGGCAACATTTTTCCAGTCTTCTATTGTCTAATTTTGGTAAGCCTGTGTAAATTGTAGCCTCAGTTTCCTGTTCTTAGCTGACAGGAGTGGCACCCGGTGTGGTCTTCTGCCGCTGTAGTCCATCTGCCTCAAGGTTGGACATGTTGTGAGTTCAGAGATGCTCTTCTGCATACCTCGGTTGTAACGAGTGGTTATTTAAGTTACTGTTGCCTTTCTATCAGCTCAAACTAGTCTGGCCATTCTCCTCTGACTTCTGGCAGAGGCATTTGCGCCCACAGAATTGCCACTCACTGGATATTTTCTTATTCTCTAAATCCTAGACCATTCTCTGTAAATCCTAGAGAAGGTTGTGCATGAAAATCCCAGTAGATCAACAGTTTCTGAAATACTCAGACCAGCCCGTCTACATGTCTACATGCCTAAATGCATTGACTAGAAATTTGCATTAACAAACAGTTGGACAGGTGTGCCTAAAGTGGCCGGTGAGTGTATGCACTGAGTGATCACGTTTCACCTCTGGAAAATGATTATTCCACAGCTTATACAGTGTCCTTAACCATAACAACAAAACTTCCATTTACACCTACAAGCTTATGTGGCTTGAGAATTCACACATTATTTTCTAAAGGTTTTGTGTGAAAATACCACAAAATATTTGTATTAGATTGGTGAGGTGGCATTTGTTTTTGTTTTTCACAAGGTAATACCTTTAGTGGAGAGTCACTTATTGTGTTCATAATCCTGCCAAACTGTGCTCTGTACTTGAGTTAGCAGACAATCATTGACATGACTAATCTTCCAGCCTGAAATATCTGTGTTCCCAGGAATAATACCAGGGTGCAAAGTGAGGAGTGAATGAGTTTGGTTTGGAGGCCAGCATAGAGAAATGGAGACACCTACCTCTTCTTATTATCACTTCAGGGTTTTCTGCGAAGATAACTCCAATTGTCCAGATGTAAGACTTTCCCCAGAATCAATACAGTGATTGATGGAGCTGACAGTTTTGAGGCTCTGAGATGGTCGTGTTGAAATTGGAGGGTCAAATTGAACATTAGTTTCTTGGTTAGATTTGCTGTTTCTAGAATGTCTTGTTTCATGACTTTTTTTTAAATGAAATAATTTGTCACTGACAGAAAAGAAGTCTCTGACCCATGCATGAATAAACATAATCGCAACTAGCCCTATGCTAGTTTATTATTGAAGATTGTTCCCACCATAGAATAAAAAATATTTAGACTTTATAATCTGATTCCCCGCTTAGCCTTTCCTTCCTCACAACATTTCAAGAGCATATACTACAATTTTAAAATTAAAACTACTCTATAAACTATATGAGAAATAAAGTCAGAATGAGGTATATTCACAGCTAGTGTTTTTCAGCCAATGATGAACTTCCGGTGAGAGCTTTAGGTGGCTATTTTTAATTTCATAAGATTCCTTTTACAGCATAAATGTTGTAACATAATTCAAACATAATCAGATAAATAGACTTAAGCATCCATTTGGTTGTTAAAGCGTAAAGAGACACGAAAGACTTTCAAACGCAGACTTTAAATGCAGGTTTTATCATTAGCAGCAGACTAGCGCAAAAACTCCTTTGAAAATACTGACATAAAGTAAATTGTCATATTTTAAAGACATGGTGGGGGAAAATATAATTTAATGCAGTGCTAATGTTTGGTCGGAGACACACTTTATCACATCTCAGCCAGGCAGTGAAGATCGCTGTTTTTCTTTGGTAACATGTTTATTTAAGGTTATCAAAATGAATGTACAATGTGCTTTTCTAGAGACATAATCAAAGGCAAGTTTTACAAAAAAATATGCAATGGGTTGTAGATATTATAGTAATCCTTAAAAAAAAAAAAAAAGTAATAAGTAAATAAGCCAATAGATAGATGGAGGTAAGAAACAAAAAAAAAAAGAAACAAAGGGAAACATACCATCTATAAGTACTAATATTGGTGACCACAAAGTCTCTGGAAAGGCCCATAAAACAAAATATATATATTTCCACATTAAAGCACATTCCTATAATATAGACATGTCATTTGAAAAAAGAACATTAAAAAAATAATAACAACAAAAATAACAAACAACCAACAAAAGACCATTCCCTGTGAGCCTCCGACAACCCTCCTCCAAAATACCCTAATTGACACAAACCATTTCTCTTACGTGTGAGGGCAGGTAATCTATAAAAGGAGACCATATATTTTGAAAACTCTGTATGTTATCGTTAAGCACAGCTGCAAGCCTCTCATGGGGCAAAACTGCAAAAATCTCTCTGTACCATTGTGTCACATAGGGGGAGTGTTATTTATCCATCTAATAAGGATGCATCTTGCCACAAGTAGCAGTTTATTTAACAATTTATAACCTTTTGTGTCAAGAGTCAATAATATTACTTGTGTTTTTGAAGGGAGTGCCAAAAGAAAAAGACAGAGATCTTTTTTGAATTTGATCTTAAAAATTGTGCTAATTTCATATGCAACAAAGTTAAGATTGCTGTTTATAAAAGAAATCAGATCTTAAATACACAAGTTTGTATTGGATAACAATTCGCCAGAAGCCCTGGGGCTGGCTAACTGAAATAAAAAGTCTGTGTGCATATAGCCCATTGTGTGATACAGTTTTATAAAAATGTTATCCCATTGAAAAATGGGGTCCGATTCTACATTGAGCAATTGTATATAATATTATTCTATGTATTTTATATTCTTTTATATTTTATGTACTATGTTTACAATAAAGTATATTGCATCTTGTAGACATGATGAAGGTAATATTCTACTACTACTACTACTACTACTACTACTACTACTACTACTACTACTACTACTTATAATAGGCTAATAATAATTATATAATAATAAATAAATACAGGGCGACACGGTGGCTCAATGATTAGAAGAACTGTTACCTCACAGCAAGAAGGTCGCTGGATCAAGCCCCAGCTGGGTCAGTTGGCATTTCTGTGTGGAGTTTGCATGTTCTGCCCGTGTTGGCATGGGTTACCTCCAGGTGCTGGGTTTCCCTGCCCATGTGTGACTGAGTGAGTGTGGATGTTTGCCAGTAGTGGGTTGCAGCTGGAAGGACATCTGCTGTGTAAAACATATGGATAAGTTGGCGGTTCGTTCCGCGGGCGACCCCTGATTAATAAAGGGACTAAGCCGTTTCTAGAAATGAAGAGTTTACCTGCAAAGCAGGTAACCAGTTTAAGCAATTTTCAGAAATTATGTTATTACGTTGTGTACAGTACAATTGCGAAAAACATTCAAATTTCTGGACTTTCAAAAATATTTCTGTACATTTCTAAAATAAATTTTGTAAATTCACTCTTACATTTTTATATTAATATTCTGCATTTCAAAATGAATAGCCTTTGTTGTATTTTAAGGGTGTGACGAGTACAAGAAGTGACCTTTATTTTGAAACACGGAGTCTTTTGGCGCATTTTTAGAAACTCGTAGTTTCTGACTTCCTGTTATTGTGGCGTTGTCAGTTTCGCCACTGTTCTACAACAGATGTGCTGCATTTTTATTCAGACGAAATAATACGTTTTTTACAAGGTAAAACATTAAAGGTAATTTTTTATAACTAACGTAAATAAAACCTTTTTGTTTGGGGAAGATAAGCACATGCGAATAAGCTGCAGTGGTTACCGCTAGCTGTAAATAAACAAGAGTAAGACTTGATTGAGGTAAAGTTGGTTTTATATTCACACATTCGCTCAGTGACAGGGTCCCTATATTGTTTACCATGCTACTTTGAATATTCGGTCACAGTATACTGACTGTATTTTAATAGCATGAAACAATATTGGATGTACAATATTTAGGTTAACAATAGATTAACAATATTTAATTGACTGTGAACAATGTTGTACTTTGATAATCATTGGCTGCTAATATGATTTCTTTAAGAATTTGCAAAGAATGCTTATTTGAAAATATAATATTAAGGAAAAAGTCCGAATGTGTGAATTTAAAAACAACTTTACCTCAATTAAGAATTGTCACTTAACATTAAGCACAATAAACGTTTATATTTGACGTTCATATGTCAGCAGTTATTGTAATTAAGATCTAGTTTCTGTGTAACGGTACTCATTCATTCGTAGAGTTTGCTATTGTTTCTCAACGTTGTCTCTCTCTGATTCAGCTTCTGAAATTATGAGTGAATTCAGGATTCATCATGATGTTAATGAACTTCTCGGGCTCCTTAATGTCCGAGGGGGAGATGGTGCAGAGGTTTATATTGATTTACTGCAGAAGAACAGGACTGGATATGTGACCACTACAGTTTCTGCACACAGCGCTAAGGTAAATAGAGGTGATGTGTTTTATTTAATGTTAGTCAATTTTTAAGTGCACTGAAACTATTTACATTGCCTTATAGGTCAAAATGGCAGAACACTCCAAAACACCTGAGGACTTCTTGAGGAAATATGATGAACTGAAGTCAAAGAATGCTCGCAACCTTGATCCACTGGTGTATCTGCTCTCCAAACTCACTGAGGATAAAGAGGTGCAGTACCAGTCAAAATGATGGAATTTTTGTTGTTTCTGCTTAGTAAGATTAGGTTATGTTTATTTATACCCGAAGGTAGAATTGGTTTGCAGTCTAGAGTCTTTGTTTACTTAAACATAGAAACTTAAACATAGAAAACACTCTCAAAAAATACATAAATAATCACTTTAAGTGTCCAGCCCAATTTACATAAGAGTTTAAAACAATCTATAAAATGTAGAATATACAAGTCACAGAAACACCTCTGCTTTAGTCTATACAGTACCTTATTTAAATGTCTAATGCTGCTGGTATGAAACAGTTTTTTCTGTAAGGACTCATTTATATTGAGGTAAAGTCAGTTTTATATTCACATAATCAGACTTCCTTTTTAATAATATCATTTAAAAAATTGTCATTTACAAAAAGAGAAATTATATTAGCAGTCAATGACTATTAAAGTACTTTATATTCAAAGTATCATCATAAACAATATAGGGAGCTTGTCACAAGTTGTCACTGAACGAATGTTGGTTATACAATTCACTTTACTTCAGTCTCATTTATTTTATCAAAATACTTAAAAATGTGATAATGTCAAATTGTGTGTGTTAAAATGTGTATTGTTTGTTTAAAATAATAGTTTTTTTTTATGTGAACATACTTTACAATGTAATTTATTCCTTAGATTCAAAGATGTATTTTCAACATCATAACTCTTTGGTGTCACATGATACTTAAGAAGTAATTTCAATTGTAAATCATTTCTTAATTTGATTGAGAAACAGTTCTTATCATTATTAGTGTTGGAAACAACTTAATTCTGCTGTGTAAAATACATTCTGGATAAGTTGTCGGTTCATTCCGCTGTGGCGATCCCTGATGAATAAAGGGACTAAGCCGAAAGAGAATAAATGAAAACAGCTTAATATTTTTGTGGAACTTAAAAAAAAAAAAAACATTTCAAAAGTTCTTTTTTTTTCATTTAAAAACTTTTATTCTTCATGAAAAATGAATAAAATATTTATTCATCAACACAATGAATCAAATTTGACATTATTAATAATATAAAACATTCAAATATGACAATACTAACAAATCCTAATGTTTCCATACTTGACTTGATATTTGTTGAAACTCATTGTTTCATAACGAGTCTCATAATATCACTCAAAGCTCAAAAAAGGAAATATTACATCTGATGAAGAAGCTAAAAAATATAATTTATCATGCTAAAACAAGTTGTAATGATTTTAATATGACTATTTATGTTAAAGTATTCCAGTTAAAATTCATTTGTATAATGTTTTCAGTAATAATAATAATAATAATTTATTGATTGATTGATTTCACTTTATTAATATCAGAGAGAAATTAGTTTGTCCAAGCTGCGCTTATCACATAAAATACTATTTGAATATACCATAATATAAACAAATGAATAAATCGAATAAATATTAATAAACGTAACATACTGAGATTTTTATGATGAAAAAACCATACAAGTCAACTTTATTGTAATTTTTAGCATTTTGCATGACGGTGGATAAAAAATGTTTTATACATGCGTGAGTGACCCTTGTGTGATTAAAAAAAAATTATATACAATTAAAACCCACAACTGTTTCTGCTTATCAGACTTTAAAGTTCCTGCAGCAGAATTCCAAGGAGAGATCAGAAATGTCTGCGAATGCAGCGTCCAGTACCACTGCATCATATAGCATTCCTGCAACCAGCAGCAAAATGTCCATGCAAGAACTGGAGGAATTGCGCAAAAAGCTGGGAAATGTCACAGCCAGTTCCAATGTACCACAGGTAGTGTGAGGATCCATGAAGCTGATTATTATCCTCCATTAATTCTGTATATTACATCAGTTTGTGACATTTCATTTTGTTTCCAGTCTTCTGAGGTCATCCGTAAAATGCTGAGAGACCGTCATAACAAGAAGAACCCCACTCAGCCCAACCCTGTGTTTCCAAACTGGGTGTATGACCGGCCTTCTCTGATTGGGGATTTCATCACTAGCCCCACCCCTGTGGGAGACCCTGTAGTGGCAATTGGTATGTGACAAGAATTTCCATAATCAGAGCCCTGGATAAATAGGAAACTGCTACAAAAGTAAATCAAGTTATTCACTTTGATGATAGATTAAGAAATATGGACACTTTTGATTTCACATATACTTTAACAGTGAAATCTGTAGTTGTTTTAGTGATCCAGAATACGTTCTCCTTCCATTAGCCCAATTTATAACTGATAGCTTGTAATAATCTTTTCTATTCACATTTTTTAAATTCATCCCACACAGACAAATGCCAGCAAACAAGGGACTGTTGTATCTAGAATGTTCTGAAAAAAATTGCTGTCAAATTGCAATGCACAAAAATTAAAAGATCCTTTTCCGGGCTATAAAGACAATTACATGAAGCCTATCTGGGGCCCATTCTTCACTTGTGGATTACTCATTTAGTTGGATGTGGTTATTGACGAATTTACATGAAGGATAGCTTCGTTTTTTCAAATTCATCTAAAAGTTCTTGTCATAGCAACAGTTCTGGTAGCTCAAACCTGCTCGCGAGAAGCAGCTTATTTCATATAAATAGGATTAGATCGTGCCATTTCAAGTAATGGTGATACTGAAAGTAGCCTGTGTACCAATTGCTGATATTTTCTTACAATAGTAACCTATAGGTTATATATACCATATTAATTTAGGGAACATAACAAAATAGTTAAAATATATTTAAAATCAAATTACAATTCAGAAATAGTTTTTTATTAATAAAACTTTTATGTAATCTACACTAAAAATAAAGGTGTAACTGTCACGGGGTGGTTTTCCTCAAGGGGCTCAGAGAACATATATTAGTGACTATGTAAGCCTAAAGGCTAATTTCAAGATGCATGAAAGTTCAAAGCCTGCAGCTCACAACAAATGTAGAAAGTTATTGCGTATCATATGTAAGAAACCGTTTATTACAAATTTTGTGTAATTTTGGATAATGGATATTGGAACTTCGAAGGGCCCTTTGGAAATAAAGGTTAAAAGGGGAAAACTGATAGACACTTTAGGTTTCCATGATACTTTGCACAAGGAAGTTTTTGCACACTACGTTCTTCTCACGGAAGGGCTAATTTCTATGCCCTAATTTCTTCAATTTCTTCAGAGCTGTCACTCTGAAGGGCAAGTCCTTCAAATGTATTAGGGCATAGAGATGAGCACTTTGGATTTTCACAGTGCATATCTGGTCATCATTAATTAATTAAAATCACCTTGAAAAAGAAGTTGGGATATTTTTATTATTATATTAAATGACATTTTTCTCTGAAAAAAAAACTTCTTGAAGAAGAAGAAAAAAATGTAGGACAGCTTGTGTTTTTTGTTTTTTTCCTTTGGAGATTGGATTTGATTTTACTTTTCAATAACATCAAGTCTTTTAATTACAGGCACAATGCCACTGGCTGCACAGGAACAAGCTTTGGTTGAGGATCTGCTGTATGTTCTGATTGGTGTGGATGGGAGAGACATCACAGCTCAGCCTGTGCTTGGCAGACAGAGCCGATCGTTCATTGTAGATCCTTCTCTCGATTTGTCCGTCAAAGAGCTGGTCAACAGGATATTACCAGTCGCATCTTGTTACTCCACCATCACCCGGTTGGTGAACTATATTGCCTTCATATTAACCGTATTTACATTACAGTCAGGATTTAAAAACCTTTTCACTCACCAGCCAATATGGCTAATAATTTAAAATGTACCATCCTAAAAAATCTCAAATCATCAATATCTTCGTTTAAAACTGAAATATGTCTCTTTCTTTTCTTAAAAATCCACTATATTTATTGATTGAGTGAATACATCACCTTCAAAATTGGCTTTTTGTATTTTCCTGAATCGCTATACTGAATATAAATTTGTGCTTATATTCAAACTATATTTGAGAGTCAGGTCAGTCCCTGCTGTGGAGTACCTGACTGCAAATCCAAAAGTTAGAGAAGTAACTGCTGCAAAAAGCATGCCATTTTATTAGCTTATTAATGTGCCAATTGTTACATTCTGTAGCTTAAAAATATTTATAAATAAATCTGATTCTTAAGCATTGAATAGCTTTCAGTTTATGACAGCCAGTCACTGTTTGCAGACAGAGATGTGTACAAATATGTCAAAAATAATTTAAATTAAAATGACGTAAACTTGGTGGCACAGTAGGTAGAGATGTCGCCTCACAGCAAGAAAGTCGCTCGTTCAAGCCTCGGCTAGGTCAGTTGGCATTTCTGTGTGGCGTTTGCATGTTCTCCTCGTGTTCGCGTGGGTTTCCTACGGGTGCTCTGGTTTCCCCCACAGTCCAAAGACATGCGCTATTGGTGAATTGAAAAAGATAAATTGTCTGTAGTGTACGTGTGTGAATGCAGGAGTGTGTGGGTGTTTCCCTGTGTTGGATTGCGGCTGGAAAGGGCATCCGCTGCATAAAACATATGCTGAATAAGTTGGCGGTTCATTCCGCTGTGGCGACCCCTGATGAATAAAGGGACTGAGCCGAAAAGAAAATGAATGAAGGAATGAATGAATGACGTAAACTTGTTTTTAATTAATTTAATTGAAATAAAAATACTGGTGTGAGAAATGTTTTGAAATAAAATACAAGTAAGTGAAATTACTTTAAAGTCTATACAAAAATACATTAAAACTTGACAATATACAGAGTTGGCATAACTTTGTTTATATGATATTTAAATGATCAAAAGCTGAAAAACTACAGAGAACTAAATTAAGGATTGCATGCTGTGTTCGAGGCATTTTCGGGAGTTTGTCAGGGTTATTTCACCCAAAAACTAAAATTCTGTTATTAATTACTCATCTCCATGTCATTTCAATTCCCTCAGACCTTCATTTATATAAAAAAAAACAAAAACAAATTAAGGTATATTAGATAAACTTTGAGAGCTCCATCATCCTCCATAGACACTTCAGGTCCAGAGATGTTAAAAGAACCAAAAATATTGTCAAAATTATTCATGTGACTTCAGTGGTTCAACTGTAATCATATAAAGTTCCAAGAACACTTTGGTGTGTCAAAAAAATTTCTAAAAATACCTTTGTTCAGGGTGGATGTTTACTATGGACAATATGATGGTTGATATATCGCACTTCCTGCTGTAAACGTGCAACCTGATGAACTGACACAGGAGAGAAATATATATAGTCAGACAAAGTCATGTTTAAAAAAATGTTTGTCACACAGAAGTGTTTATAGTTGTGATTACAGTTGATCCAGCTAAGTAATAAGGATTTTGGAGAGTGTTTTGGTATGTTTTCTGGTATTTTAACATGTTTGGACCATTGCTGTGTATGGAGAATGAGGGAGCTCTCAGATTTCATCTAAAATATCTTAATTTGTATTTTTAAGATGAATAATGGAGGTTTCATGGGTTTGAAATGACACAAGGGTAAGTAATTAGTAACAGAATTTAATTTTTTGGCCGAACTACCCCTTCAACCAAAGTGTTATCTTCCACAGACAATTTTCAGCCACAGTTGTCAGGTTTGCCAGGTGTTCATGTCAAACCCTGTTTACAATATTGAATCAGTTCTGTTAATAATGTCAGGCAGGTTTATTGGCCCTGCATAGTCTGTCATTTATGATCAAATTTCGCATGGGTTTCTCACACAATTCATTTGTATAATCCATTTCCAGTTTCACAGAGGAGAAGTCGTCATTTGAGTATGGCCAGGTGAATCACGCTCTAACTGCAGCCATGAGGACTCTGATGAAAGAATATCTGATCCTGGTGACGCAGCTTGAGCATCTGCACAGACAGGGCACGCTTTCCCTGCAAAAGCTCTGGTTCTACATACAGCCCACCATGCGCACTATGGAAATCCTGGCCTCCATCGGTAAAGATATCAGCATACATAGTCACTGTTATTTTTAAAATAGCAATTTGGATTTATTGATAAGAGGAAATGGTTTACAAGTTGAACTAACTTGTTTTGTAGCTTATTGAAGCTACAAGGTACAAAACGATTGGTTGTTAATTCTTTATGTTTGTTAGTCAAAACATCCTGGGGAATGGGGTATATGCACAGCTAATGTTTTTCAGCCAATGATAAACGTCCTGTGAAAAGTTTATGTGACTATTTTCAATTTCATAAGGTTCTTTTTGCAGCATCAATGTTGTAATGTAATTAAATACAATCAGTTAAATAGACTCAAGTATTCATTTTGTTGTTTAAGAGTAAAATTAGATCAAAGACTGTGTAGATGCAAGTCCTGTCAGTAGCAGCAGGCTAGCGCAGAAACTCCTGTGGTGAAATACTGGGGTAAAATAAAATTCCATATTTTAAAGACATGGCGCGAAAAACATGTCTGATACCCACTTTATATCGTATATCAATGAAGCAGAAAAGATAGCTGATATTTAAAGAAATCAGATCTTCAGTGTGGCGATTTTGAAATGGCACTTAGGCTGGCTGACTGAAAATTGAAAATCTGTGTGCATATACCCCATTAGAAACATGCTTTGATGCTTGACAACTCCATATCTCGAAGTTTAATGGCTCTGTATGTGCTATATAAAAACAGTCAGGCTGTTAGCTAGATATTAGCAGCATTAAGCATTTTGCTAGCATGTTTCTGCCATGTTTTAGCACATTGCTAACATTTTGTCAAAAATAATTTTCAAAAGCTTGGACATCAGAATGCAACTGGGTGCTCAGCCAAACAACAAGTGTGCAAATATATATGAAAAGATGGCAAAATATATCAAATTTATTCACTTAAGAAGGTTATTTGTATTGTGTAACATTTCGAGATCACCGGTTCTTCATCAGACTTCAACATTTTGTCAAGTCAATGTTTTTAGCATGCTCTAACATGATTCTATTATGATTTAACACATCGCTATGTATCTAACGTTAATATTTTTCAATTTAACTTTAATATTATCAAAGATGTTGTATTAGCATGTTGCCATGTTTGTAAAATGTTTAATCATTTTGATAGCATGTTTTTTTAATCATGTTTTGACACATTGGTAACACGTTTCAGGCATTTTTAGCTAACATGTTTTAAGATGTTGCCATTATGTTCTTAACTAACAAGTTCCTAGCATGTTTTAACATGTGAAAATATAGTACTACCATGTTTTAGGATGCCGCTAATATGTCCCTTACATGTTTTCTAATGTAGTTAGCATGTTTTAATGTGTTTCTTGTATTTTTAAACGTGGGATGCACAATATATTAGTGGCCATGCTAATATTGGTTGATAAATGCACATTTTTATTGTGCATCATTGATTTGATAAATTAAAGTCGATTATATTATTTCTGTCTGTTTGCTGTAGACAAAATGAGACATTGTCGGTGTGGGGGAAAAATTAATAATCAGAATTGTCATTTGTAAATGATTTTGTCCAATGAAATGTCTAGATGTTTTATTGCAGCTTCCTTGTTTTCTGCTAAAATAGATACAATTTGTTTGCTTGCATTTGTTGTTTTTTGTAATCAGAAACTGCAAATCAAGATTTTATTTATCAGCCTAAGTATTGGTACATTTCCATATCGGTGCATCCCTAGCATGTTTAAGATATGCATATCGATATCCAATGTAAATAAAATGTAATAAATAGAATCATTGTTGATATGCTAATGCATTTTCTTCTTTGTCTTTCCTGTAGCCACTTCCGTTGACAAGGGTGAGTGTATGGGTGGCTCGACCCTCAGCCTGCTTCATGATCGCACTTTCAATTACACCGGAGACAGCCAGGCTCAAGAGCTCTGCCTCTATTTGACCAAAGCAGCCAGTGTTCCCTACTTTGAAATACTCGAGAAGTGGATCTATAGGGGCATCATTAAAGATCCATACAGGTACAGTGTGACCTCTGACAAACCATTGAGCCATGTGCCATTCAGGACTGGTACTGGGAACACCTTGTAAATTACAGTTTATTTCTGAATACAATTACTTTTTGAGGTAGCAAATTCTGTATGTAACTTGAAGCTGTCTAAATGTTAATGTTTAAAGGCCGGTCATCTTAGAGATTAGACCTATAAGAACAATTTCATTAACCATTCTAATTAGACAGCAGAATATTAGGAAAGTCACAATAACGCAACAGTTATTGTGGAGTCATGTTCAGATTTTTCCATCAGTTTAATAATGCAAATTCTGACGATCAGATTTCACCACTTATGGTAAATGTTAAATGTGCAGCATATTGAATGTTATATAAAGCAATGGAAAAGAAGTTTAAGAAATTCTCTGTTTCTCTGGATTTATAGTTTATGGTTGTGTTTGAGGAAAGAAATATTTAGCTTTTATTCTTTAAACTACTGATTTATGTTTTTCATATTCGAAATAACAAACATTGAGCATTTTTATAGCACAACAATAAAGGCATTGTGTCGTTTTTAGATGACATATTTCTATAACAAAAGGGTTAAGAAATCACTTTTAGGCTCTATCATACACCCGCTGCTGTTATGAAGCGGACAGGAGACAGAGGTAAGGAAACGTTAGGGTGTTTATTAAATGACAACAAGGAGCACATGAAGGATAGCCAGGAGGATCAGGAATGATGTTGGGGTCTTTTCCTCCGTGGCTGGGTAACAGGAATACACGAGGATGGACAGCACACACCAGATACAGCTGACAGAGGATGACACAGACTTGGAAGGACTGGAAGACAGGACGATTCGGGTGGACCAGGAAGACTAGGAGGAATACAAAGAGAACAGGTAAGTAAAGCGTTTGTTTTAGCTGAGGATGACTACGCTGAGTGGTCGCTCAGTTGTCCGCTTTCGTCGAGACGAGCCCGGACAATGAGCGACTGGAGTGCTGTGCTTTTATCTGGTGCTCGTGAATGTGATGCAGCTGTGTGCTCATTAGAAGTCAGGTGATGGTGATCTTCGTGAGTGGGGATCGTGAGAGCCTGACCAATCCGTGACAGTACCCCCCCTCCCCAGGGCCCGCTCCTGAGGGCCGACACCTCCGACGCCGTGGTGGTCTCCCTCTGCCTCTAGGCGCTGGGAACTCAGGGTGGCTCTCATGAAACTCCACCATGAGACTAGGATCGAGAATATCAGCTCTGGGAACCCATGTCCTTTCTTCGGGGCCGTACCCTTCCCAGTCCACCAGGTACTCCAACTGGCCACCACGACGTCGGGAACGCAAGATCTCCTTCACTGCGTAGACGGCTCCTTCTTCTAGGAGCAGTGGAGGAGGGGGTTCCTCTTCGTGGTCAGGCTCTGTGGAGGGAAGAACAGGATCGTGATAGGGTTTCAGGAGTGATACGTGGAATGTAGGGTGAATACGGTAGTGAGAGGGTAATTGTAGTTTGTAGGTGACGGGGTTAACCTGTTCCACGATGGTGAAGGGACCAACAAATCGGGGACTTAACTTGCGAGAGGGCAGTCGCATGCGTATGTCCCGGGTGGATAGCCACACCTTTTGTCCGGGTGTGTATCTGGGTTCTTCAGACCTTCTTCTATCGGCGGTTACCTTGCTTCGACGGACTGCCCTCTGCAGATGTTGATGAGCCTCGTCCCAGACTCTCTCGCTCTCCCGGAACCAGTGATCCACTGCGGGGACATCAGATGGTTCGCCATCCCAGGGAAAGAGCGGTGGTTGGAAGCCCAGGACGCACTGGAATGGCGTGAGTCCGGTGGAGGGTTGCCGCAGTGAATTTTGGGCATATTCTGCCCAGCCCAAATACTGGCTCCAGGAGCTCTGGTGACCACTGCAGAAGGTCCTCAGGAACCGTCCCACCTCCTGAATCTTCCTCTCTGTCTGCCCGTTGGTTTGGGGATGATATCCAGAAGAGAGGCTGACGGCCACACCTAGGAGCTTGAAGAAGGCTTTCCATAGACGTGAGATGAACTGTGGACCTCTGTCCGACACAATATCTTCTGGAATACCAAATGACCTGAAGACTTGATTAAAGATATTGTCGGCTGTTTCAAAGGCTGTGGGAAGACCTTTCAGAGGGATTAGTTTGACAAACTTTGAGAATCTATCTACGATGACTAGAATACAGGTATTACCTTCTGACGAGGGGAGGTCAGTGATAAAGTCCACTCCTAGGTGTGACCAGGGACGGTTCGGAATCGGCAAGGGATGGAGCTTTCCAGCGGGTAGATGACGTGGGCTCTTGGATTGGGCACAGTCCTTACAGCCCTGAACATATTGCCTCACATCCCTTGCCATGTTTGGCCACCAGAATCGTTGGGATACTAGCGAGAGAGTATTGTTGATCCCTGGATGTCCAGTGCCTAGCGAGGTATGTAAGGAGTGGATCAGATCTACCCGGTGTTCAGGTGGTATGAACTGCCGATGAGGAGGGCATCCCGGCGGAGCAGGGGCTTCCGGAGTGGCAACGACTGGAGGAGCGTTCCAGGTGATCGGACAAATGGAGATGTGTTCGGGAAGAATCTTCGTTGGGAGTTCTTCATGATCGTGATGCTCGTGTAAACGAGAGAGAGCGTCTGCTCTTAGATTCTTGGGTCCTGGACGATAGGAAATGGAGAAATCAAAACGTGAGAAGAAAAGTGACCATCTGGCTTGACGTGGACATAGTCTCTTGGCCTCTTTGATATATTGGAGGTTTTTGTGATCTGTGATCACCTGGAACGGATGTTTGGCTCCCTCCAACCAGTGACGCCACTCCTCCAAGGCTAGCTTGATTGCTAGAAGCTCCCTGTCTCCTATGCTGTAATTCTGCTCCGCCGGGCTCAACTTCCGAGAGAAATAGGCACAGGGATGCAGTCGGGGCGGTGTATCATGATGTTGGGATAATACTGCCCCGACGCCGGTGGTGGATGCGTCCACTTCCACCACGAAAGGAAGATTTGGGTCAGGATGAGTCAGGAGTGGGGCCCTTGTGAACTCCTTCTTAAGAAGGCGGAAGGCTGCGGCTGCTTCTTTGGTCCACTCCAGTCCTTTGGGTTTACCCTTGAGGAGATTAGTGAGAGGTGATGTAATCCTGCTGTAGTCCTTGATAAACCGTCTATAAAAGTTAGCAAACCCAAGAAACCTCTGGAGCTCCTTAATGGAAGTGGGTTCTGACCAGGATAGAACAGCCTCAATTTTCTTCCCATCCATACGTATACCGGTTTGGTCAATGATGTATCCCAAGAAATGAATCGACTTCTGGTGGAATGAGCATTTCTCCGCTTTGAGGTAGAGGTGATGTTCTCTCAATGTGTGTAGGACCTCCGCAACGTGTTGGCGATGTTCGGCCTCACTCCGGGAGTAAATGAGGATGTCATCTATGTACACTATTACAAAGTGGTGAAGAAACTCCCGGAGGACTTCATGAATGAAATTTTGGAATACGGAGGGGGCGTTGACCAGACCGTAAGGCATGACCTCATATTCATAGTGGCCAGTAGGGGTCACGAATGCTGTCTTCCATTGGTCCCCCTCACGTATTCTTATCAGATTATACGCGCTGCGGAGGTCCAATTTAGTGAAGACTTTAGCTTCTCGGAGCTGTTCCAAAGCGGCTGGTACCAGAGGAAGGGGATATCGGTATTTTACTGTACCGTTATTTAGGACCCTGTAGTCGATGCATGGACGCAGCCCTCCGTCCTTCTTGGCCACAAAGAAGAAGCTTGAGGCGGCTGGTGATTTTGAGTGACGTATGTACCCCTGACTCAGAGCCTCCCTTATGTAATCTTCCATTGCCTGATTCTCTGGAAGCGAGAGCGGGTAGATCCTACCTCTTGGCAACTGGGCATCTGGAACTAGGTCGATCGCGCAGTCCCATGGCCGATGCGGTGGTAGCTGGGAAGCTCTCTTGGGGCAGAAGACATCATGAAAGGAGCTGTACTCCTTAGGAATGTGGATAGACTGCTTCTCAGGAGGACTCTCGACCGATGTTGTAAACAAAGAAATGGGGTTCCGACCTTGAAGAGGGAGATTTGGAAAACAGGTAGGTGTACATCCAGATCCCCATTTCTTTATCTCTCCTGTGCCCCAAGAGATGATGGGATCGTGCTTCACCAGCCACGGGCGCCCTAGAATGATGTCCATATTTGCACCCTCCAGAACCAGAAATTGAATCCTCTCTTGATGTAACAACCCCACTTGAAGAAGGATGTCTTCGCATTGTCGATGGATACGGTTCGAAGATCGAGTGCACTGGGTTATCGGTTGTATCTGGTATATATGCGAGGACGCCTCAGTACGTAGGTGGAGTTGACGACAGAGGGATTGGGAGATGAAGTTCCCTGCTGACCCGGAGTCGATGAGGGCTGTGACAAGGAGAGAAATAGAGGCAGTAGTTATTTGTACGGTGGTAGTAAGTGGTTTACATTGTTCAATATTCGTACTGAATACACTCACTGAAGTCCGAATGGGACGAAGGGGACACTCCATACGGGTGTGTCCACTGACACCGCAGTATAGACACAGACCCCGGGTCAGCCTCCTCTGTCGTTCCGCTGATGTCAGTCTTCCAGACTCTATTATCATGGGTTCTGGTTCTGGAGAGGCTGTTGACTCAGGCGATTGGAGGAGTGCAGACGAGGGGGTGATGGTGTCCTGTTGATAGGAACGGAGACGATCGGAACATCGGAGAGAATGTTGGATGAATCTCTCCAGACCCATAGTATCATCTAATGTGGCCAGCTGGATTCGGAGAGTGGGTTCCAAGCCGAGCCGGTACGTGGTCAACAACGATCTCTCATTCCATCCACTTGCAGCTGCTAGAGTGCGAAACCGGAGAGCATATTCCTGTGTAGATAGAGTACCTTGCTTTAGATGATACAGCTGCTCTCCAGCGGCTACTTCCCCATCAGAACGTCCAAACACCTCTTTGAAATACTCCGTGAAGGTAGTGATGGAATTCATGACCGGCCCGGCTTGGTTCCAGATCGTCTCAGCCCATTTAAGTGCAGGCCCAGAGAGTAGTGATACGATGTAGGCGATCTTTGACTTATCTGTGGGATATAGAGAAGGTTGCATTTCGAATATGAGGGAACATTGTAACAGAAAACCATTGCACTCCCCCGCTCCGCCTGAGTAGGGCGCTGGTCGGGCCATGGGACTGGAAGGAAGGGCCGAAGAAGAAACTGTGGAGGCGGAAGTGCTCGGTGCTGGTGGTGCGTTGGAAAGTGGAGCTGGTGGCTGTAGAATCCGCTTCAACTGGTCCACCAGCTCTTGAAAGTGATCGGGGGTGCTCATGTTGTCGTCGTTATGGGTCCGGGCTTCTGTTATGAAGCGGACAGGAGACAGAGGTAAGGAAACGTTAGGGTGTTTATTAAATGACAACAAGGAGCACATGAAGGATAGCCAGGAGGATCAGGAATGATGTTGGGGTCTTTTCCTCCGTGGCTGGGTAACAGGAATACACGAGGATGGACAGCACACACCAGATACAGCTGACAGAGGATGACACAGACTTGGAAGGACTGGAAGACAGGACGATTCGGGTGGACCAGGAAGACTAGGAGGAATGCAAAGAGAACAGGTAAGTAAAGCGTTTGTTTTAGCTGAGGATGACTACGCTGAGTGGTCGCTCAGTTGTCCGCTTTCGTCGAGACGAGCCCGGACAATGAGCGACTGGAGTGCTGTGCTTTTATCTGGTGCTCGTGAATGTGATGCAGCTGTGTGCTCATTAGAAGTCAGGTGATGGTGATCTTCGTGAGTGGGGATCGTGAGAGCCTGACCAATCCGTGACAGCTGCAATAAGGCGCAAGACGTGTTTGGCGTGATGAGTTGCTATTTTGAGACCAACGCAATACTAATTTTCCCATTTTGCACCACTTTGTTTAAAAAGCAAATCCACTTCCGCCGCTTTGTGGGGCTGTTGGCTTTTTCAGTTTATTTAAGACAATTTGCTTTTGTATGAAGTTATTATTATTATTATTGTTTATATGCATATTTATATTTGTTTTAATAAAATCAAGCTTAGATTTGTCCACCTGTCGGGTCTTGGACCATATGGGTCATACGATGTGTGTTTGGATGTAACTCAGTTTTTTGACCACACTTCATTATTAGGCAAGGCAAGTTTATTTATATAGCACATTTCATACACAGTGGCAATTCAAAGTGCTTTACATAAACAAGAATAAAAAACAGACAAGTATAAGAAAAAAATATATATATATTAACTTTGTTCATTTATTTGTTTGCTGGGATTTAGAACTGAATTTAGAGCTAGTTTTGCAGTAAATCGTTGCGCTTAACAAATAAAATGGCTAATGGATGTCTTCAGTGGAGTGTGTACAAACACCGTTTCCTTATTCACGAAAGTGAAGGAGTAAGTAAAGAGAAAGAGCAAGAGAAAGTAATGTACCAGTGGCCTTAATGTACAAGTGGCCCAAACTCGCTCATTTTGAGGCGGTAATCGGCGAACGCGCAACAACTTTAATCACAAGGTAAACACAAAACAACAGTTTCTATTTATAACTCCTTCACGGGACTCCACACTTGTAAACACTTACTCCGTCAGGTTTGCGCGGCTCTCACTTCCGCCCACACTCGTTAGCTCTACCAAGCCGACCAGTCACAGAGCTTGCACTATGTGTTGTTGTGATGTGTAGTTACATTTTTTGAGAGGTGCGCGTCAGCACCGCTGACGGCCACGTCGAGGGCTATGCGTCCACGCGTAGGCTGCGCCAGAGCCTTTAACGTGAATGGGAATGAGTCTCTGATTAGTTTAATGCACGTTATGCTCTAAACACACCCATAACTCATTAAGAGAATAAGCACAACTCTGTTAGACCATGTTCCATATTTTTCCGTTATTAAAATAGCAAAAGTGGATTCGGACACACTCTTAATGCTTTTGCACCATGTGCTTTAGACTTTGCGCCTAGATGCGATATGGCTGTATATCGACACTGGTAGGAGGCGTTCGTTGTGTCCACCAGTGACGATATACAGCCATATCGCACTGCTACTCATGTGATATTGCGTTTATACAACTGTTCGATGGCATAATCGTGTATATAAAAAATAAAATAAAACAAAGAGAGTCTAAAAATTCTTTTGTATGAGAAACTACTTTCTTCCACCAGTCATTCACATCTACAGCAGAAACTGTTGCTACTTCACCAACGTCACTTTAGAGCTAGTATTTGAATGATTCTCTAGTGTAACGTCTAAAATTATGACAAAACAGATTATAAGATTATAAGGCTGAACGGAATGAAATGCCAAAAGTCTAGAGACATTTCCCCCAGTATTTCTCTGTTGCTGTTGGGATATCACTACCAGATTGCTATGGTATAAATACAGCACTACAGCATAAAAAAGAGAGAGATCGACTTAGAAAGTCACTACCTGTTTAATAATGTTTCGATCTGCTGTAGTTTGAAATTACACTGAGTTTTCTCTTCTAAGGGCTTATTATGCAGTCTCTGTCACCATCTTATGGCTTAGCGTCAACTGTCTTTGCTCAGCTCAGTATGCCAATCTCCGAAATTATAAATATTTAAAATAGGCACTGTCCTTATAAACAAACTGCATAACTGCAATCTAAACAACTACATTCTCACCTATAAAAGCCTCAAAAGTACATTATGTTGTCCAACAGCAGTGATATTTGTCAGACTGTAGTAAGATTATTGATCTGCTGTTGCTCTGTTGTGGGCGAAGTAATACAGATTAGGGTGAAGAGGCTGTACGAGTGCTGTTATTGCAGAATATCACACTGCTATCAGCCAATCAGATTCGAGAACTAGACAGAACTGTTATATAAATAAATATATTACACATAAGTAGTTAACTACATAATGCCCAGTGTGCATTATAGAAATAAAGATACATTGGATTGTAAATAGATGGTTGGAGACACAGTTTAAAAAAATTAAGTAGTATTATTAATTATATAATACTACATAGGGCTGCACAGTGACTAGCACGTTTACCTCACAGCAAGAAGTTCGCTGGTTCGAGCCTCGGCTGGGTCGGTTGGCTTTTCTGTGTGGAGTTTGCATGATCTCCCTGTGTTCGCGTGGGGTTCCTACGGGTGGTCCGGTTACCCCCACAAGTCCAAAGACGTGTGGTGCAGGTGAATTTGTTAGGCTAAATTGTCCATAGTGTATGTGTGTTTCCCAGTGATTGGTTGCAGCTGGAAGGGCATCGCTGCGTAAAACATATGCTGGATAAGTTGGAGGTTCATTCCGCTGTGGCAACCCCAGATTGATAAATGGACTAAGCTGAAAAGAAACTGAATGAATTAATAATACTACATAATATTTGTAACTGTATATAATTAATATAAAAAATTATATTTATATTAATCAGTTAACTACAGAATGCCCCAGTGTGCATTATAATTGAGTTTAAAGAATTAAAAATCATTTTGATGGTAATTGTTTTGTCTTGCATGCAATAAAAAATAAATGGCTTATTGCAAACCTTTTATTGGACTCAACATGTGCTTGTGCTGCTGATGATGTCACTCTTCCTGTCATTGTGTGGTTCTTAGTTGTCTCATCTAATACTCATGACTAAAGAAAACTAACTTTTAAACTTCGCTGATCAGGAAAATACATTTGAATGCACCATATTGTACCACAGTAACAAGTATAGCATACTCTGTGTTTGTTTTTTTTTTTAAAGTGAATTCATGGTTGAGGAACATGAGCTGCAGAAAGAGAAGATTCAGGAGGATTATAATGACAAATACTGGGATCAAAGATACACTATCGTCCAGCACAGAATCCCATCATTCCTTCAGAAGATGGCAGATAAGATATTAAACACCGGTGAGGAGGCAACTATAAAACATCAATGTAAAATGACTGCATTTTAATGCATTAGTAGAATGCAGCTGCCTATGCAGAGGATAAACAGCATTAGATTTAAACACAGTGGTGAGAATTACTGCATTACCATGTATCATGAAAGAATGAAGTGGCTAAATCAATGTGATGACTTTCTCATTTTAGGCAAGTATCTGAATGTTGTGCGAGAGTGTGGCCGTGATGTAACCTGTCCAGACGCCAAAGAAGTTCTCTACACGCTTAAAGAGAGGGCGTATGTGGAGCAGATCGAAAAAGCATATTACTATGCCAGTAAGGTTCTGCTCGACTTCCTGATGGAGGAAAAGGAGCTTGTTTCACGCTTGAGGTAAAACAAAGCTTTGAAATTGCTTTCATATCACATCACTGTAACTTACGCATGAGTAGACATAGAAGACAGTACTTTTACAGACAAGGCATGTACAGTATCAATTAGATTTTAGATTTACAAAAGAATTTTCTTATTAAAATAAAAGCATTTTATAAAATTGTACCTTATAAAATGGTAAATAATAGCTAATAATATTGTGTGTGGTTGTGCACATATAACATGATAACAGCTCTTTCAAAAATAATAACCCAAGTTATTTGAGTCATCTGGACCAAAGCTGTGACAAAGTTTTCCGACCAATTTAATCCATGATTCAGACTGACTTGTAAGATGCAGCATTAACACCTTTGGTGCTCTGGAAACTTATAATTCAACGATTCTGAAAATATGAATCATCCCTTATGGTAGGGGTCTCAAATTCAGATTGGCACAGGGCCATATCAGTGACTGACAATTCATAAGAGGGCTATTTTAACATTGAAGCACAAGAAAAAAGTGGAAACCTGATGCAACTGATGCATCTTAGGACATGAGGTTTATATTTTAAGCATTACCTGTCATCAGTGAAAATGCATGTTTATTGTGTCACACAGCTGCTGAAATATATCTGATGAAAGATATATGTATGAAATATATACACAGCCAATTGTTGCTTAACCAAAAGTTTAACAGAGCAGAGCATAAGAACAGCAGAAAGCAGCTTAGTGACTTTACATACAATTGTTCTTCTCAATATCTTTCTTTTTTGTAAAACTACAAAAAAGAGGGGAAAAGTATGCATATATTCACATATACTTTAACATCTTCAATTCAGCCAGCAGTAAACTTTTACTAATATACATTTTTTTTATTCAACTCTTGATAAGCATATGAGGAAATCTATTAAATGAGACCATTTGAATGAAATATTAGCAAAATTATCATATTTTTACACCACCAGCATAATGCGTAGGCCATGAAGAAGTGTTTGTACAACAAAATACATGTGGTATAAAACTAATAATAATCAAACAACCCTTGAAAATGTAGAAAAATAGAGCTTTAGTAAAAATAGACCACTTACGGACATAAATTATAAAGTTTAAATCAGCCACAGATGTAATATGCGTGTGCATTACTCTTGAATACTATGCATGCGAGTACAGTACACTGAGAGAAACCGAAAGTAAACCACATATATAGTACAGAACTTAAAATGTCCGGTAGGTCGAGGGTCAAAACTACAAATGGCTATATGCGACTGCACATAAATTATATTGATTCAAAAATATATGTTTTGGTGGGCCGAATCTCGTTATATTTTTGACGTCAGTTGTGGGATGGATGGGAGGAGGAGGGGGCTGTAAATGGCCCGCCGGCTGTCAGTTTGAGACCCCTGCCTTATGGAGAGGGTAATTTTCACTAGCATTACAGTGACTCTTTATTTTCAGTTTTTATGTTTGCTGTTGGAGCAGTTGGACCTGTAAGCAATCGGCTCAATAATTTAAATTCTGTCATTATTTACTAAACTTTAACGGATAGTTCACCAAAAACTCATTTCTTTTAGACACCCAACTTCTGTTGAACATGAAATAAAAACATTTGTAGAAAGCTGGAAATCTTTAACCATTGACCTCCATAGTGCAGTCCAGGCGCATGATCTAAAACGGTTGGCCCTGTTCTCTTAATGAGTAATTGGATGTGTCTAGGGAAAAACAGACAATACACCAATCAGAGTCTCATCTCTAATTCTCTTTAAAAGCTATCGAGAATGCTTCTTGTGTGCTACAGTAGCATTGTGCTATTATCTTTAGACCAGATTTCAGGTAGTTATGCGCCGTCTAATTTAGTTGCCTCAAAATAGAACACAGTGGGTCAGTGGCAAAGGCAGTTGATTTGTATTGGGTTTATGTAAACCTAATTGGTTATTGTATGTCAAAAAACACATTTCAGTTAATCATTGAATACTTAACACTTGTACTTAATTTGTTTTACACTTTTTTATTTTATTGTCAAGGGTTTTGGTTACATGGGTTCCCAATAGATATAAATTCTCTCATTAAAATTTCATTTAAATTATTTCTGTTTATGTTTTGAAGAAGAACAAGTGTCTAATGTATTTGAAACAACATTATGTACATGACATAATTGTTATTTGTGGGCGAACTAACCACCAGATCATTTGACCGATTTATAAATGAAAAATATTTATTAATTTATAACATCTACTGTTTGTTTACTATTACAAAAATAGTTTAAAAGCATGTGTGAATACAAGCACTAGACCTTTATTTTTTTGTTATTTTTTTCTAAAAGTTATTAGCACTACATTGTGTTTTGTGCATGGGTTTTAATATATCCCAGGTCAGTAGTCAGTAACATCAGTAACTGACAGTAACATGAGCATTTTTTGTGGTTTTGAAGTAGCACACATACTTTTGTCCAAATTTTCATCAAGTACACTCAATGCTTACTGTTCGTGTATGATTTAACACCAATGTCTACTTTTGGTTTAATATGTAGAATAATATTTGACATTTTTATCAATCGTTAACTGCATATCACAGTAACCATCTTGTGTTTTACACTTTGCGGTGCAGGTCAATCAAGCATTACTTTTTAATGGATAAAGGAGACTTTTTTGTGCATTTTATGGACCTGACGGAGGAGGAACTGAAGAAGCCGGTTGATGATATCATTCCTCCACGGCTGGAAGCTTTGCTGGAGCTGGCCTTGAGGATGAGCACTGCCAACACTGATCCATTCAAAGATGATTTAAAGGTTAAAAGCTCTTCTGTGTTGTCGACAATTACTTTGCAATATGTCATATACAGTGCTCAGCATAATTGAGTACACCCCATTTTGAAAATGAATATTTGTATCCATTTTTCAGTGAATATAGGCAATGCATTTTGGTTCATTTAAACAAAACAGATTTATAAAACAGACATATTTATTAAATTATATTTTATTCACCAAACATATTTAAAAATGGAAAGATAATACAGTTAAATTCAAGCAAAATATTGCAAAAAAATTACAAACTACAAAATTCCAACTAAACTTTTCAAGTTTTTTGCTTGTCTTGATTTTTCCTCTTTATTAAATTTGTATTTAATATTTTTCTTTAATATATAAATTTGGGTGTACTAGTTTTTGGACCGTTATCATAAATTATTTTCCAGATTTGGCTTCAGTACTTACTAATCTAATGTATATGCACAAATAAAATATTGTATAGCTTTCTATTAAAAATCTGAATTTAAAGGATAGGTTTGTGAGGGGTGTACTTATATATGCTCAGCACTGTATATGATTGTGCATTATACATAGGTTTTCCATGGGAAAAAATGCTAAATTAGCAGAAATGGATTGATGCCAACTACTGCTTATGAACAAAAAGTCCATGTGAAATCAAAATTTATCATGTGTATTTTGCTAGCACATATCATTATTGTTTTGGTAAACAATTAATTCTTGCAAGTTAATTTAATTTTGGTAATCTTATTATATTATCTTATAAATATAATTTTGGTAATCTTCAATCAAATCTGAGTATTTGCTTCCACGTTTGGAGTGGCAGTCCTTCCATGTTGACATCAGTTTGACGGCTTCAGCCACAGTATTATTAACCAAGCCTCTCTTACCATTAGTTTGCTACAAGGGAATGATGTACAAAGAAAGCCTGCCCCCTTCTCAATAATCTGTTTCAGTTAGAAGTACATTAACATACTGAAAAAAATAGGATTGTAAGGGATCACGGTTGATTCATGATTCGTAAGGATCACAAACCACGGTTCTGAACACATGTGACCTGCGGATTAATTCATTTTTTTACTTTACTAAATTTGTAACGATCGCAGAGAGATCGCTTTTCACGTCATTCTAATCACATGTATGAAAGCATTTAAGCTTTCCTGTAAAATATAATAATGACGGAAGAAGTTGTGGTAGGTTATTCAGGATGTGGTGGGTTACTTAGGTTATTAAAGGTGTTTTCTGTCACTACTTGTTTGATTAATCATTAAAAGATCGGGATCTCAACACCCACACAACGTAAATTATAAATGATGGTGATTTGCATGTGTTTATTAATCCTTTGAATTGCTGCATTCAAATCTGAAAAGTGCAAAAATCAAGAAATTGATAAAATTTTTTGTCTTTTCAGTTAGTTATGAAGTTACAAACAGTAACACAGAAATACTGTGATAACAGTTTATAGTTTAGATAAAACCACTGATGTTTATGAAAGTTTTAGGCAGCAATTACATTATTTAACCAATAGGCGACAACTAGCCATCAAAAATATGCCACTGAATAATTTTTCCAAATGAAACATCTAACAATGAAACATGAAGATTGATGAGTGAATAACTGAAGTATTTATTGAAAATGAGACTAAAAATAAATATGGGCTGTACAAAATTTTAATGTTACAGTGAATTTTTCACAATCTTTTTTCATCAATTTTTATTCAGCTGATTATTCTTTATTTTATTTTTAATTAAATTAGTTTCTAAGTTCTGTTTGTTAAAACCAAAAGTGTCTTGCAGTACTATTTTTTTAAAAAAGGAAAGCAAATTACATTTGTCTCCTCCCCTTTTTGGCTGATCCAAAAAAATGGTCCGACCCATGACTAAAAAACCATAACGTGATCTGAATTGAGATTTGTGATCCGTTACACCACTAGAAAGAAAGTTTCAGCAACTTCCAGTTTGATACATTTTTATAATATCATAAAACCTGATATTCATTACTAATTTTTTTTGGAAATGTTAATGCAGTCACAATTTTATTCCGACAATGCCTGTTTTTTTCCCAAAGCATCCTCACAAAAAGAAAGGCAAGAAAGAAAGGCAACTCAAAATGGAAACGTTTTCTGCCAATTTAATGGTTTGTGTGAGAGTTGCTGTTTTCACCCATTTATATGGTGGTTATAGAGGTGTAGAAGATTCTCCTTAATGAATGGAAAATGATGCGCAGTTGCCCGAAACTAGACAACAGGTCATCATTAAAACTGCATTATTTAACAGTATTTTTCTCTTCCAGATTGACCTGATGCCCCATGATGTAATCACTCAGCTGTTACGTGTCCTCGCCATAGATACCAAGCAGGAGAAAGCCATAATTAATGCAGAGCCCACAGAGGTTTCACTTAGCGGTCTAGAGGCTTTCTCTTTCGACTACATCGTCAAGTGGCCACTTTCACTCATAATTAATAGGTATTTTAATTAACAGATATATTTATGTGTATGGCTGTAACAATCACCCTGCGCTTCTTAAAGAAATCTTTTTCTTTTCATCATTTACCAAACCTTTACTCATCTTGTTCCAAACCTGAATTGTCATGCAGTTAAGGTGCAGTTATATAATCTTTTGTTTTGCAAGTTGAAAATTTCTGTTGCTCCTGATATTTCACATTAACACTGTGATCAGAAATGTCATTACACATTACTTATTATGAACTACTACTTATTACACACTAAGCTAATGAAAAATCATATGTAATTGTCACATATCTTGAAGTCCAATTAGAAGTAATCCACAAATAGACACTAAGTGATTTGCAAATGTTGCTCATTTTGCACTAAGTCAGAAATGTGGCGCATTACACATTACTAAATGATTCTTAAATCTGGCTTGTTATATACAAAGTGATTGAAAGTGTTGCACATTACACACTATGCATTTGGGAAATGTTTCCTGTTACAAGCTAAAGAATTGGAAGTGTCACACATTACACACTTCACAATTAGAAAATGTTGCATGTTACACATTAAGCATCAGAATTGTCACATTACTCACTTCACAATTGGAAAATGTTGTGTTAAACGTTAAGCATTGGATGTGTCAAACATTTCGCACTTCATGATTGAGAAATAGTACATTACATATTTAGAATCGAAAATGTAACATTCACCTCACGATTGGGAAATGTTACATTACACATTAAGCATTGGAGGTGTAACATGCATTATGATTGAAAAAAATGTATGTTACGGTACAATATTGGAAATGTTGCACATTATACTATGTGATTTGGAAGTGTTTCATGTTACACACTAAGCAATCAGTAGTGTCACTCATTACACTGTTGACATTTGGGAAGTGTTTGCATATTAGGCTACAAGATTGGGAAAGACTGCACATTACACAATTGGGAAATTTTCCATGTTAACAGCTCTACTGGCAAATATACACTCACCGGCCATTTTATTAGGTACACCTGTCCAGCTGCTTGTTAACGCAAATTTCTAATCAGCCAATCACATCGCAGCAACTCAATGCGTTTAGGAATGTAGACATGGTCAAGACAATCTGCTGCAGTTCAAACAGAGCATCAGAATGGGGTAGACAGGTGATTTAAGTGACTTTGAATGTGCCATGGTTGTTGGTGCTAGGTGGGTATTTCAGAAACGGCTAATGTACTGGGGTTTTCATGCACAACCATCAGAGAATGATCCGGAAAAGAGAAAGTATCCAGTGAGCGGCAGTTCTGTGGGCGCAAATGCCTTGTTGATGTCAGAGGATATTGGCCAGACTGGTTAGAGCTGATAGAAAGGCAACAGTAACTCAAATAACCACTCGTTACAACCGAGGTATGCAGAAGAGCATCTCTGAACGCACAACATGCCGAACCTTGAGGCAGATGGGCTACATCATAAGAAGACAACACTGGGTGCCATTCCTGTCAGCGAAGAACAGAGAACTGAGGCTACAATTTGCACAGGCTCACCAAAATTGGACAATAGAAGATTGAAAAAAACGTTGCCTGGTCTGATGAGTCTCGATTTCTGTTGCAACATTCGAATGGTGGGATCAGAATTTGGCATCAACAACATGAAAGCATGAATCCATCCTTGTATCAATAGTTCAGGCTAGTGGTGGTGGTGAAATGGTTTAGGGGATGTTTTCTTGGCACACTTTGGGCCCATTAGTACCAATTGAGCATCGTGCCAACATCACAGCCTACCTCAGTATTGTTGCTGACCATCTTCTGATGGCTACTTCCAGCAGGATAACGCGCCATGTTATAAAGTACGAATTATCTCAGACTGGTTTCTTGAACATGACAATGAGTTCACGGAACTCAAATGGCCTCCACATTCACCAGATCTCAATCCAGTAGACCTTTGGGATGTGGTGGAACGAGAAATTCACATCATGGATGTGCAGCTGACAAATCTGCAGCAACTACATGACGCTATCATGTCTATATGGACCAAAATCTCTGAGGAATATTTCCAGTACCTTGTTGAATCTATGTCATGAAGGATTAAGGCAGTTTTGAAGAAAAAAGGGGGTCCAACCTGGTACTAGTAAGGTGTACTCTATAAAGTGGCTGGTGAGTGTATACTACACACTATGCAACTGGGAAATTTTATGTTACACTATAAGATTAGAAAATGTCACACTTTGCAATTGGGATATGATATATGCTACACACTAATCCATCAGAAACGCCACATCACACATTACATGATCATGGCAATATTGTACATTACACACTGCATGACTGGATACGTTACATTATGTAGTTTGAAATGTTTCACGTTACTCACTACCTGATTGGAAATGTTGTATGTTGCAAATTTCCATGTAAATGTAACTGGCACAAAATATTTTTCCTCAAGTTTAGGTTAGTCCCTTGAATTTTCTATGTTGACAGGCAGAAACTGTTCAGCTAGAAAGGGCATTACAACATTATGGACATTATACTGGACTTTTTATCCCATACACACACACACACACACACACACATAAAAACGACAGAACATTTGCCTTTAGAATGAAGCACTCAATGCTGTTTTACAGGAAAGCCCTGACAAGATACCAGATGCTCTTCAGACACATGTTTTACTGCAAGCACGTAGAGAGGCTGCTCTGTAATGTGTGGATCAGCAATAAAGCAACTAAGCAATATTCACTGCACACTGCGAAGTGGTGAGATTTAATATGTATTTGTTTTTTTTATATTAGACTATGTATCTTTGGGTAAGCTCTTATTCAATTTATTTTGTCATCTGTAGGTTTGCTGCTGCCTTTGCATTGAGGCAACGGATGCTCAACTTTGTCCAGAACATTCAGTACTACATGATGTTTGAGGTTATGGAGCCCACATGGCACGTCATGGAGAACAACCTGAAGTCTGTGAGTCACTGAAATAAAAACTTGTTTTGTTCTTCATAATTGAGGCTCGTGGTATGTTTAATTGGACATATTGGACTATGCTGATTCTTTCTAGGGTTTGTCAGATAATTGAGGAATTTACCATTAGATGCCAGGTTAACACTAATGACTAGGACAATCTTAGAGTTTTCTCTAATGCTGATCAGTGCTCTTGTTCAAATACCTCTTCAGTTTTTTTTTTATACTGTGCTTCAGAATATAACTCAAGACTCTTGAAATTGAAATTTTAGCTGGTTCTCTAATTGTGTTCTCCACTCTATATAAATTATAAAATGTTTGTGTATGTATATATATATATATATATATATATATATATATATATATATATATATATATATATATATATATATATATATATATGATGAAAACGTGTGGAATAACCCTGAAACCGCAGAGAATAGAAACAGTAGTTTTGTGCTTTCTTTAGACCCCCTCCCTTTTTATCTGAGTTTTTTTGGTCTTGTGTGTTTCATGGATATTTTGTTCACTGTAAGCAATGCTGTAAAACTTTTTCTGTTTTATTATATGTTTCTATTGGACCTCATATTGTAAACAGTATTAGCTTTTTACTGGAATGCTTTTGAATGTGAACATTACTGGACATGTGAACATACAGTTCCCAACCAAGAAATTTTGTGTCAAAATGGTGGATTGCATGTTTTGCATGCAAATAGCTGTAAAACTGAAACATAAAAGTTGCTGCAGTTTTTGTAATGTCAACACTAGTCAGTATTTTAAAACCTGGTATACTTTGATTGACTGCATGTACCTTGTCAAGAGAAAAAGTGTAACTCTTTGACAGAATAATTTCAGATTTCCAGAGGTTTGGTAAAGTTAATGTGTGTGGAGAAAGATGTGCTATTTTGAAATTAAGAGTTTGTATATATTTACCAAATTGTATTTTCGAGAAGAAAATGATCCATTTGGCCAATTGGTGTAGTCTGTGTTATGAGTTTAGAAAAGGTATCTATGGGTAAGCGATTGTTAGCTATTGGAAAAAAAAACGGTAAAATATGTAACTAAGAAATAACTACATTTAATTTTTTATTTTTTTTTTATTTTAGCACCAAAACTAATTCTACTGGGCCATTCGAAAAAAATCCTTAGTGCTTAGTCCGGTATAAGTCTAAAATTTCATTCATAATGGTCTTAAAAAGTGTTACATTTGACTTAAAGAAACCTGCAGAAACCCTGATAATATAACTAATAATAATAAATCAAACATAATTATATTTAAAATATAAATATGCAGTACTGCAGTGCTCAAATAATCACCTCAACAACAACAACATCAAAAATCCTTATTCGGAGCCATTATGCATTAGTGCTGTTTTATATAAAGAGCACCATAATAATAGTTCTTTCAGATAATGGTAATCAGGCTGTTATGTAATAATTGTGATAGGTATAGCTGAGCACAAATGGAGATTAAATTAATTCTCAGTGTGTGCTTAACTGGCTTGTCTTTTTTAGGCGTCCAACATTGATGATGTGCTGTGTCACCACACCAGTTTCCTGGATAACTGTTTGAAAGACTGTATGCTCACCAACCCTGAACTGCTCCGGATCTTCTCCAAGCTCATGTCTGTCTGTGTCATGTTCACCAACTGCATGCAGGTAAAAAAAATACAGACATCATGGAGAGACATTCAGAATCAGTGAGGTTTTTTAACATTATAAAAGAAGTCTCTTGGCGCTTATTCACACATGGCGAGCTACTTTTACATTGTTTTCAATATAAAAATTTATAACAGATGTGCATGACTGTTATGCTCATGTCTCTCGTGTTTTATAGTGCAGAGTTTTTTATGCAAGTTAAAAGAACTTCAACTTTTACATGTACTGCCACTGCTTAATGCCAGTTCCAAAGCAGTGGACCAATCAGAAGAACTTGGAGGCACAAACACTTCACAAAGATGCGTTCTGTGTGAATGAACCCTAAAGCAGGTCACACACCGTGACACGGCGCGCACATGACAGTTGGAAGTATTGCACACCAGATGCGCACATTTGCATGATATTTAAAATGAAACTATTCAGATGGCGCTCTGTGGCACGGCAGAAATATGAACAGTGTCCTGAGTCATGGCAGGGCGCCGCGGACAGCCGCTGACTTGCGGCGCCGTCGTGTGTACCCTGATAGAAACCTATGTTTAGAATTCTGAAAATTCTCATGGCGCTGCCCAATCCCAATTCTACCCCTTAGCTGTTCTACTTACCCCTACTTCTCATTTTGTGCGTTTACATGAAGGCAAATTTAAGTATTTTTAGTTATTATTAAGAATTCATATGTTTTATTACATTCATAACAATGTTCATGTTTTATGATCGTGATTTTTAAGGATAAAACAATAAAAAAAACATAAATTTCGCTATCTATAATCCATAATAATAACTCCTTTATAGTAATCCCACTACATACTTTCACATCTGACACTTGATTTCTTATGCATAGATGAATATAGCCACGGTGTAAAAGCACAATACAGTTATGAGCTTATTGCCACATTATACTGTTATGACAACATTATATTGTTGCCTTTGGTGATTTTCTGAAGATAAATACTGAAATAGCTACTGCAGTCGCGATCGTCGATCTCATGGTGACGTAAGAGCTCGCGGTGACATTTGATGACGTGTTCAGGTGTTGTAGTGCTGTCCCTTTTCTTAGAGGTAAATTTTGAAGCCCTTCCTCTTCACACTCTGTTTTAAGGGGCATGGGGTAAGGGGTACAAAAATAGAATTGGGATTGATCGTTAAAATCACCAAGGTTGCATTTATGAGATCAAAAATAGTAATAAAAGCATAAACGTTATTACAAATTTTAAGTAAAATCTTTTGATGGAAATATGTTAAGAAATGTCTTTTATGGTTGTCATAGGTTTGACTGTCACAGGATCCTTCAGAAATCGTTCAAGCATGCAGATTTGATGCTCAAGTCAGATTTCTTAGTTCTGCTTAAGATTTTTGGAATACCACAATTAATTTTCTATTGCTGACTGGAATGTTCAAAACATTTACTTGAAAATCTTTTGCAATATAAGTATTTTTGAATTTTGATTCAGTTTGATGCTCTATTGTTGAGTAGAATTACAGTATAATTGACCCTTCGCTAAGCCCCGCCCTCCTTAGTTACTGTTGCTACGCCTGTCAAGCTTTCTTGGCATGTTAATTACAATGTGTATGCGCTGGTGTCAGACATTGCCAGGGATATAATTAGTCATTTTTGGCGAGAAGGTGAGATATCCGAGAAAGCCAGACATAAAAAGGACTGCAGTATGCATTACAGGTGTATATTCACGACATATTAGGCAACCGATTAGAAAATTATTTAATCAAAATTGAAGCTAGGTTAGCCTAGCCGCCTCATACACTGACCATTCAACAGCTTAGTTCATGCACAGCAGGAGAGGTGAAATTTGAAAATAATCTAATAATAACAAATTAAACTGTGATCTCTCTTTTTTTTTGCCAAAAAGCCTGATAGATTAATTGTTGTGCAATGAAATATAGCGTTACTAACCGACAAGGAAACAGCATTCATTCATATAAAGAACCAAATATTGGCATTATTGACCCATATGTACAGTAGCTATAACTGTCCATGTGTCCATTGTGTGCTCTTTATCCAGTTTCTATTCTAATTTGCAGTTAAGTGATTAAAATAAATAAATTGAAATGCAAATCAAAGTATAAATAGCAGACGTGAACAAACAGATTTTCCCTACCAGCGAATATTAATCAGACACCAAATATAAAAGCAGACACTAACACACTATAACATCGTCACCAATGACTAAATCTCCAAAAGACAGATGAAAACATTGGTGAATTGATGCTCTGACATCGACATTGACTTATAAATGACTGAAAAACAGCTGCATGTGAAGTATATTGATCGGAAGTGCTCAGATTGTGATCACATGACTACTATGGCGAGGGCTTAAACGGAGCAGTGCACATAATATCCGAGCGGGAAAAAAAAGACAGCAGAGAAACATAACCTGATTTGTATTTTTGTAGGAAACACAGTTTAGATCTTTAGATAGACGTCGGTCTATCATTGAAAATATCAGGAATATCAAAACAAAACCAACTTAACTCTGCACCTTTAGTGCCCCTCACACAGCTTGATCCACACTGGCATTTCTCCCCTTGGGTTTTAGGTTTTGAAAAGGGGGAAAAATTCCACCACCCTGTCCAAAGTTTACCAGGTGTCAGATTTGCGCAATCCATATGCACAGCGCTTTGGCTTGTTTTCCTCGCTCAAAAGCTTGACAGAGCCCCTGCACGTAGCTAAAGTTGCTAAGCCACGATTGGTGGGTGGCGGTTTTTGGGTGTGGCTTAGCGAAGGGTCAATTAGTATAGTATAATACACTATAGTTATATTGTAATATAGTGTAATTACATTAGAAAGACTTATGTATAGCGACAAATACTCACTATTAATAATTATGCTAATTCTGACCTAACCACTGCCTTACTATTAATAAGTAGAAACTCTTGACTTTGAGTCAAAAGCCATAGTTAATGGTTTGTTAATAGTGAGAATTGAACTTTGAAAATAGAGTGAAATTCTAGTGAATTTATTTAGTCTAATACTTGATTTAATCATACAGTTTATTATTGTCTCTTGTGGTCACTAGTTCAGGGTTGCGTCCTTGTTGTAAAATGCGTGAGTTCAGTGTGCTTTTTATAATGAAGGTTTCCTTTAATGTCATGCTGATGCGGGATTGTTTTTGCAGAGGTTCACACAAAGCATGAGGATAGACAGCGAGATGAAGCGACTGACTCTCGAGCACGGTACTATGGAAGGCTCTTCAGTCCTGGCTGACGAGGCTGAGAAAAAAAGACTGGCCTCTAAAGTGAGTCGCTGCCACTGAATCCATTATTCTACAATACAGAGAATAGAGGCACTTTTAAAAGCACACTGGGTCATTCATGCCATACAGATTTCCCTATTTTATTGCTTTGGCAGGATGCACCGTGAATATAATATAATATAATATAATATAATATAATATAATATAATATAATATAATATAATATAATATAATATAATATAATATAATATATAAATTCAGTCATTCATTCATTCATTTTCTTTTCGGTTAGTCTCTATTAATCTGGGGTCGGCACAGCGGAATGAACCGCCAACTTATCCAGCACATGTTTTACGCAGCAGATGCCCTTCCAGCTGCAACCCATCACTGGGAAACACACATACACTCTCATTCACACACATACACTATGGACAATTAAGCTTACCCAATTCACCTATAGCAAATGTCTTTGGAATGCGAATGCGATCTTGACTTGTAATACTGCGCTCACAACATTTGTCATTAAAATAGGCAGTCGGAAGATCTGAAAGATCCGCCGCCACAGCTGAAAAAAAATCCTAGAGGAAACACTGATGGAGTCATGGAACTGACTGCACATTTGCATTTACACATTAACATATTTTACTCTGTCAGTCATCTTTCCTTACCTTATTTTAAGAGGGAGGTATCATGCAATTTATACATTCTAGAATTGCACTTATGACCGAGTATTTCTAGTTTATTACTAGTTTACATCATTAAAGGTCCTGTGAAGTGCTTTAAAATTAGCATTTTATACAATGTTTGACTTAATCGCAACTGAAGCCCTCTCCTTTTTAAAAACAGCCAATAGCTTTGTTTATGGGTACCAAAAAGATTCATGAACTATTTTCCTAGTGTTCTGAAGCCATTCAATAGTTTTTATAATCAAGTTCATGTCAGCATTTCCCTCGACTGCATCTGTCATTTGTTCTCCATTAATTCTCTATTTAAAATGCATGTCGCATTTGGAACACGATGAACATCCCTCAAATGATTCAGTGTTCCTGTCATTATATTTGATCAGAAGATAAATCCCTATGGTTTTGCATAAAAGAACTTTAGCTTGCCAGTCTTATTACTTTTTCACTTTGTAAATCATGTTACTCGAAATTGCAATTCAGATTTGAAAAGAAACGTCTTCAAAAGATGTTGCACAGATCCACAAAGCATTGATATCTTCCCTTTGTGCTGTGAAGTTTTCAAAGAAGTATTGAACATCAGAATAATTTTGTGCAATAAAAGATGATTATTATTATATGTGTATGGTTCTTCTATCTAAAAGATGTGCTAAGCATTTAAAAGAAATATCTTTTAACTTTATAGTTATTTATATATATATATATATATATATATATATATATATATATATATATATATATATATATATATATTATATATATATATATACAAGTATGCTTGGGTACTGTCGCCTCACAGCAAGAAGGTCGCTGGTCTGAGTCCCGACTGGGTCAGTTAGCATTTCTGTGTGGAGTTTGCATGTTCTCCCCATGTTGGTGTGGGTTTCCTCTGGGTGCTCCGGTTTCCCCCACAGTCCAAAGACTTGCACTATAGGTGAATTGAATAAAATAGATGTATTGTAGGCTGTAGTGTATGAGTGTGTATGTGTGTTTCCCAGTACTTGATTGCAGCTGGAAGGGCATCCGCTGCATAAAACATATGCTGGATAAGTTGGCTATTCATTCCGCTGTGGTGACCCCTGATGAATAAAGGGACTAAGCCAGGGAAAATTAATGAATGAATAAATATGCTTAACTATTTTTCATAAATGTATTTTGTACCAGTAAAAAGTGCAATGACGAACATTTGACAAATAACTTGTCACTTCTGTTTGTTACGCACTTTTTTTATTTAATCAAGTTTAGATATTAGACTTATTGAGCACTCGTAACTTTTTCTGCTGAAGATCCACTAACCTAATCTGTAATATTCATTGCTGTTTTTATTTATAAAGTTTTTTTTTTCTAATAAATCAAATTAATAGATTGTGTTTAATACATAAGATATCATTACATGCATTTATCTGTTAGATCGCTGTCTATATTGGCTGATATTCAGAAATATTGTTATCAGATATGATCGGTTCTAAAAAAATAAATATAAATTAAATTAACAACGTGGTATCAGACCACCACTATAAAATAATACTGAAAGTCATTATTGCTGGTGTAAAGTAAAGATATGATGCCAGTTGTTAATTATATTTATATAAAAGTAGGCAACAATTTAAGTTTAAACATTTTACTTATTACTTATAAAATAATAATGTTTTTGCTTTTATTTTGTGTGACCTGGGGTCCGTTCTTCGTACGTGGATTACTCAATTAGCTGGATTTGGTTATTGACGATTTGACACGATCCAGAATCATTTCATTCTTTAAAACTCATTTGAGATTTACACCATCTGAGAAGTACAAAGACTGTCAAGGGGTGGTTCTCCCCAAGGAGTTTAAAGATAATATTTATTAATATGGACTTTATAGATACAAACATGTACTATTTTAAGGTACCAGCTTTAGTACAATTTGTGTATGATAATAGACATCCACAACATTCAACAGTTTTTTTTTTGTTTGTTTTTTTGTTTTAAGGAATAATAATTTATGCAGTCATGCACATGTTTTGAAAGCTAATATGAGGGTGATTTGATGCTTTGCGAAAGTTGCAGACACCTTTACCAATATCTAAATGCTTTTTTTGATGCAAAATTAATTTAAACAGCCAGTTATTAAGAAACTTGAATAGGCCTAGGCTACTGTTATAAAGAAAATCCACTCTAATGTAATACTAAATAAATTGCTAAATACTCTCGACTGACACGAAAGTGTAAAGCCTGCAGCCCACAACAAATATGGAAAGTTATTGCGTATTATACTTAAAAAACGTTTACTATGATTTTTATGTAATTTTCCTCACATGGATAATTGAATATTAATAAAATGATGTCATTATGCTGCTGTGCCGTCAGCCAATCGTTGCATTGCTAATCATGATTACGAGGGTCGATAGATCTGTCCTTCACAACACATGCAGCGACCTCAGATCAGTTCATCCAGACATTTTAATCTGATTCACGATCTTGTTTGAAGAATGAAATTAGCCAGGGATCAGTTATCAAGATTAAAAGGATTATCAAGACCCAGGATCTGTCAGATCATTCTAGATCATTTAAGAGAGGTACGAAGAATGGACCCCATGTATCAAATATATTTAGGGTTATATTTATTATTATATAGATTTTTTTTTTTTAAGAAAATTTAAGTCATGGTTACAAGTCTGCTTCCTTTTTTATTTAGTCTTTGACTTATCACATGCTCAAAAATTAATGACTATATTTAACTGTTCACCCAACACTGAAAATCATTATCATTTACTCATCCTCCACTTGGTCCAAACCTGTTTGAGTTTCTTTCCTCTGTTGAAGACAAAGGATGACATAATGAGGAATGTGGAAATAAAACAACTGCAATTGACTTCCATAGTATTTTTGTCCCTACTATGAATATCAATGGCTGCTTTTTTCTAACATTTTTCAGAATATCTTGTGTTGTGTTCAATATAAGATTGAAATGACCTGAGTCAATGGTTAGGAAATATTCACTTTTGGGTGAACTATTCCTTTAATGTCATCTGTTTGTCTTCTTAGTTTATAGCTGAGCATGTGGATGCTCTTCAGTCTGACTCTGGGTTCGAGGGGACCATCAGCAAGTTTGACAGTAACTTCAGCACTTTGTTGCTGGACCTTTTGGACAAGCTCAGCATTTACAGCACCAATGACTGTGAACACAGCATGATCAACATCATCTACAGGTGAGTCGCCAGAGAAACCTCTCAGTACTTCTTCATTTTGTAACATTTATCAGATTTAAAGGATTAGTTCAACCAAAAATGAAGTCTCTGTTATTAATTACTCCCCTCATGTCATTATCCTCATGTCATTCCAATCTCCTGAGATATACACAAAGTAAGATTTTTTCGATGAAATCCGAGAGTTCTTAACCCTCTGATGCTATGCTTATTTAAACAACATGATATTTATTGAACTATTGTATTTGTAATTTAATGAATATAATAAATTAAAATGTATTTAAGTATCAGGATTTTTTAATTCCATGACTTTCCCAAAGCTTTGTTGGTGTATTTGTTTTTCCAATGCTTTTCTAGGCCAGAAAATTGTCATTTCAAAATTTTATGACTTTTCCAGGTTTTTCATGACCGCATAAACCCCACACATCGCCCTTTGCATGTGCGGGGCTTGTGTGTGCAAATACGAAGTGACACACTCATGTTTTCCAGGCACACCCAATTAAAACATTGAGTCATTGCACTGAGTCATGTGAATAGAACTAACCATTCAGCTTCATACATTTTTTTTCATGTACACATTTCAGTAAAAACGGTAGACTAATTACATCAAATGCAGTGCACCCAAACACAGCAGTGCTTTTGCATTTTCTCCATAAATAAAACTTGTATCAGAGCTGCAGCAATGATTTGTCAGTTTTTCATGCTCTCAGAGAGTGGTTGAAGGTTGCCTAACAAGGCAGATGCTACGGGAGTGTTAGCACAAAAAAGGGCTTTGAAATTGGTGAAGGAAGCAATGCGCCTCACGCTCTCCATGTGCTTTTAGGTGTGACATGGGAACAGCCCCTTAACCCTTATGTACTGTTCAAATTTACTACGCTTTCATCATGTTGGTGGCTGTTTTTGCCCTATTGACTTCCATTATAATGACATTTTTTAGTTGCAAATCCATGACCACATATAATCATGCATTCTTGATTGTTGATGGTTTTCCTGGTTGGGAAGAGGTAAAACGTGCCATTTTTACTGTTGATCATCAATTGGCAACATTAACTCTTTAGATAGGCCTGTGCAAAAAAAAAAAAATTGTGGATTTTCTATGGAGTTCTATGGAGTAAAACAGCAGATTATAGTGTGTGTGCATAAATACACTTACTATGTTTACTATGTTCCAAGCTGTTCCAATGCTGAAGGCAGAAACTCAGCTTTTTTTGTACTGTGACTAGTGATTGAAAATTTTAACTCTTGCCAACAGGGAAAATTAGAAAACAATCAAGAATGCGTGGTTATATGGTATCATTGCTTTGCAATAAAAAATATATTATATTTGGAAGTCTAAACATATATATTATGATGGAAGTCAATGGGGCAAAAACAGCCACGAACATAACGAAAGGGAGTGTATTGTTGATTTTTTTTAATTTTTCAAAGCATTTTCCCAAAATATGTGTCAAAATAAGGTTTGCTACCAAATATCATTCCATTTGGTGAAACACTTAGAAAGTTGTGGCCAGCCTAATCCTTCTTTCATCTTCAGATCACAAGTTATTTTTAGAACTAGATTCATTTAGAGTCTGAGAGCTCCCTCATCCTCCAGAGACAGCAAGCGTTGTGATACCAAAAACGTTTTCGAAACAATCCAAGTGACTTCAGTGGTTCAACTGTAATCATATGAAGCTCCAAGAATACTTTTGTACACCAAAAAATGTTAAGAATGAAAGTCTTCTCTCCCGCATCACACTGCAAAAAATGCTTGTCTTAACTTAGATTTTTTTGTCTTGTTTCTAGTCCAAATATCAAAAAATTCTTAAACCAAGAAGACAAGCAAAACATATTGTCTTGTTTTTGGAAATAATTTGCCAAAATTAATGTTTTTCCTTAAAACAAGCAAAATAATCTGCCAATGGGGTAAGCAAAATAATCTAATGTCAGAAGGAAAAACAAGATTATTTTGCTTACCCCATAGGCAGATTATTTTGCTTGTTATAAGGAAAAACTCACTTAATATTGTCTCATTATTTCAAGATTTAGATATTTGGACTAGAAACAAGACAAAAAAAATCTAAGTAAGAAAAGCATTTTTTCAGTGCAGGGTGCGCACTTATTACATTCAATACGATGTATTTCCAGCAGCGCAACACACAAACATCATATTTTATATAGTAAATGTGCACCTTGATGTATTGCAAGAGACACAGGTTGACAGTCCTTTTTACATTTCTTTACACAAATGTAAAAAACACAAATGTGTTGGAGCATTCAGACAAAGTTTTGACAATGTTTTTGGTTCCTTTTCTTGACTTGTGACTGTTGCTGTCTATGGAGGGTCAGGGAACTCTCAGATTTCATCTAAAATATCTTACTTTGTGTTCTGAAGATGAACGAAGGTCTCAAGGGATTGATATGACATGAGGTTGAGTATTAATAAGAGAATAAATTTTTTTTTTGATGAACTAAGCCCTTCAACCTGGCCTTACAAGTGACAAAGAAATATGTAGCACTAACCTGTTAAATCTCTTGCTTTTGATGAGCTTATACAAGCCCTCATTTAAATTCAGTCTTCTCACCAGAGGGTGCTGTGAATAATGAGATTTCTTTTATAGGCTGGACTTCAATGGCTTTTACACTGAGAGACTGGAGCGAATGGCCATTGAACGAAGCCAGAAGACGGCAGCGTAGCATTATCTATCATAATATCCAGTCGTTTTATAGTGTTGTGTGTTGATTTGTTGCCTATTTTCTCCACTTAACTATATGTATTGCTATTACATGGTGCTGTAACATGAAGCCCTTCTCTGTTGGAAATGCATTTTATCGTCATGTATAAATTCCACAAATTCAAACTCAATAAAAACTCGGTATAATAAAGTAATAATGTAGCTTTGCCTTCTTTTTTTGATCCTTCTGTCACTGCATTTCATTTTGTGTACAAGTGTATTACTTTCCCAAATGTTTTTTTTTTGTTTTGTTTTGTCATATTAGTAGAAGACAAAGCCTTTTGGGTTACCTTTTATATCAGGGGTGTCCAAACTCTGTCCTTGAGTGCCGGTGTCCTGCATGTTTTAGTTCCAACCCCAATTAAACACACTTAAACCGGCTAATCAACCTCCTTCTAGGTATACTAGAAACCTCCAGGCAGGTGTGTTGATGGAAGTTTGAGCTAAGCTATGCAGGGCACCGGCCCTCCAGGACCAAGTTTGGACACCTCTGCTTTAGATTAAATATCTAACTGTTTAAGGTAAAGAAGTTCTGATGTTATTTTGTTTAAACATATTTAAACTGGGTCATAGGTAGTCGATGACCTATTATGCCTCATTTACCAAGACGTTAAATAATTCTCTGTCTGTAGAGTGTGTATGTCAAGTTTCAGCTCAAAATACCCCACAAAAAATCTTTTATAACTCTTTGAAACTTTGCCTGTTTTAGGCTTTGATTTAAATTGTGCCATTTTGGTGACTGTCGCTTTAAATTCAAATTAGGTTTTCAAAAGAGGGCGGGGCTACAAATGCCTGTGTGTCTGCACTTTGATATGAACACTGGCTTCATTCAATCATTTTCCTTTGGCTTAGTCCCTTTATTTTATCATGGGTCACCACAGCAGAATAAAACAATGTATGTTTTACGCAGCAGCCCTTCCAGCCGCAACCCAGCACTGGGAAACACCCTTACACACTCATTCACACACATATAGTACAGTCAATTTAGCTTATTCAATTCACCTATAGTTTCCCAATGTTGGTTTGCAGCTGGAAGGGCATCCGCTGCGTAAAACATATGCTGGATAAGTTGGCAGTTCATTCTGCTGTGGCGACAATAGATTAATAAAGGAACTAAGCCAAAAAGAAAATGAATGAATTCACCTAAAGCGCATGTCTTTGGACTGGGGGAGAAATTGGAGCACCCAAGAGGAATCCCACATCAACACGGGGAGGACATGCAAACTCCACACAGAAACGCCAACTGGCCCAGCTGGGGCTTGAACCAGTGACCTTCTTGCTGTGAGGCGACAGTGCTAACCATTGAGCCACTGTGCCACCCTGAACAATGGTTTGATTACTGAAATATAACATGTTTACGTACTGTACTCTGTTAGCACCTAACCTTCTGTTGGCAGTTACAGAATAATAAACTTTAGGTTATTATATCACAAATACTTTTAAAGGCTTATGTAACCCTTTTTATGAACTAATGATCACAGGAACTAACTAAACACTAAGAGTAAGTTACTGTAACTAAATGTTCAATCATGTGTTAGTGTGTAATTTAGCATGTGTTGATATAGTTCAGGTTAGGTATAGGATATAATTGTTTTAAAGAGCACATAGGTTACTCTGTCTTTTGTGTCTCCAGAATGTGAAAAGTTTCAGCTCAAAACACCCATCAGATTTTTAATTATACCTTTTATAAGATTCTATTTTATACATTTTTACACCAGGAGGCTGTTTTGTTGTACCCGCCTACAGTTTCTACGTGCCTTTTAGCGTGCCTTAATCTCCTCCCTTGGTTGTGTCCACTGTTGCCAGATTGGGCGGTTTTGAATTTATTTTTGCTGGCAAAAAATGACATAGGCGGGTAGTGAAAATTTGGGCAGTTTTGTCAGCCCCGGTCTGCCCTCATACACCTGTTTTGATCTCTCAAAGAGATGCCATAGCCCCCGTTCTTTGCATATATATATGCTTAGAACAGTGTAGAAACGCTTGTGATCTCCCTTCCTGACACGACATCATTTATTCCCAGTTGCTTTGAGTTCGTCCTCTCTTGTTGATATGATTATACACGTGACTACCGGGACATGCTAATACGCAGCTGTCAATCAATTCGGTGGGAGGGGGGACCGCACTCCTACGTAAAGTTGCAGTCGGTCTGAAAACCGCTTCAATTGGTCCACCGTTTTTATGTTGTTAAATTGAAAAAAAGCACTTGGGTGTGTTTATATCACCCCAATATGACGCTATATACACTATGTCTATACCTATGTCTGTCCAAACAGCTTGAAAAGTAGATTTTTTACCATAGATGCCCTTTAAATATGCAATGGCAAAATACCTACCAGTGGGCCAGTGACAGTTAACAGGTACAGTTTTATTGAGATATTAAAATTCATTCATACATTCTATACAGATTTTACCAGCTTCTTTTTTTTCTTCCAATGACAACACACTGGCTGAAGCTACTCTGCTACATTAAAGGTCACCTATGATGAAAATCATCTTTTGTAAGCTGCTTGGACAGTGTTGGTATAGTGTGTCCAAATGTCGTATTGGGGTGATGGAAACACAATAAGTCTCATTTTTATTTCCTGAAGTTAGAATAGGATCCAAATCTCTCCCATTTTGAGGCCCACCACAACGTGACATAGCAGTGCAGTTTCCCCGCCCACTGAATTGATTGACAGCCGAGTATTAACATGTCTCCATAGTAATAGGTTTAATCATATAAACAAGACAGGACGTGCGCAAAGCAGCTGGATTAAAAAGATCTGTTCAGCTATCTATGATCATCAATCATCAAATGTAATCAAGAATGAATTCTACAAGTTTAAAATGAATTACAGCGATTTTACCATCTTTATCACCACAGCCGTGTCAGTACACTTATAAAAGATGCTTCAATCTCGGTTTGTGGATGTTAAATCAGGTTTATTTTGTACATCAACAAAACAGATATCCATTCAGCAGTGAATATTAACGAGTATTCCGTCACATTTGCATGCAAAAAACAATGCAAAGTTAAATGCGCGCTATGTGCGTGTGCCATCAAAGGCTTGAATTAACAACAAATGCATCAAATAAATAATCATTGGTTCTTAGTGGGGCAACGCAGTGGCGCAGTAAGTAGTGCTGTCACCTCACAGCAAGAAGGTCGCTGGTTCGAACCTTGGCTGGGTCAGTAGGCGTTTCTGTGTGGAGTTTGCATGTTCTCCCTGCATTTGCATGGGTTTCCTCTGGGTGCTCCGGTTTCCCCCACAGTCCAAAGACATGCGGTACAGTTGAATTGGGTAAGCTAAATTGTCCATAGTGTATGGATGTGTGCGAATAAGTGTGTATGGGTTTCCCAGTGATGGGTTGTGGCTGGAAGGGCATCAGCTGCATAAAACATATGCTGGATAAGTTGGCGGTTCATTCCTCTGTGGCGACCCCAGATTAATAAAGGGACTAAGCCGAAAAGAAAATGAATGAATGAATGGTTTTTAGTGGCCGATCACACCAAACACGGTTTATGCATTACGAGGCGCCTCTTTTGAATGGTTAACTAACGAACCCTGCGCGCCTCGAGTTTTAACCGCCTGCTGCACCTCTCGTTTTTGTCCCTGCACGCTGTGCGCTCGCAGTTGAAAAAAGTCACCTCTGAGCGGAAAAAATGTGATACGTCAGTCACGTCTTTTTAATTCTCCAATCAAATGAAAGCAGAGGCAGGGTTTCCGTTGAGGTGCCTGCAGTGTTTATGTTGTCAAGACGACTATTGACACTTTAGGAGATGGAGAAGAGACTTGTGGTTGCTGTTTTGACTTATCTGGTGCCCTATGAATCACAAATCTTGAAAATCTAAATATTATAAATTTTTAAATTATATTAATGTCAACAGCAACACTCTCGCGCAATACCCAGCTAATCCAGTTGTTGCCTAGCGACATAAAAAAGCGCACCACACTTCTTTTTTCTTGTCAGCAAAAAAGGCAGTGTGGTGCGCCTTGCGTTTTTGGAACGTAAATGCCCCTTACTGTAGTATTTCTCTCAAACGTTAAGTTAGATCTGCTTCCTTCATGTGTCACTGTGCTGTTTATCTGACACAGCCGAGGCGGAGATTGAGACCCTGTTTACATTAATACATTTTAGTTTTCGAGTGCCAAAAACAGAGCGTTTTGAAAACGCTGGAGAGGGGTTTTTTATTTTAAAACACTGCTGCTCCATGTCAGTGTGGATGTGGGAAAAATTAGACATCTGTAAACGGAGGTGGCCTATCCGATTGGGGCTTTTTCCTCAATATTAAGTAGCCTACACACAGTTCCGTCTTGCATCCTCTCATTGTAAGTTCAGACTTCGCAAGTTTGATATGGAAAACATGTCCTGAGGACACGTCAGGTAAATCTTCAAAGGGAACAGTGTACTTTATAACCTTATTCACATAACGTGGTTATGTTGTTTCACTATCTCAACGATAAAATGAAAACATGATTTAAGGAACTGCCTATTTCATTTTGATATTAGCAACTTAACAGACAGCAGAAATGTTGAGGCGTTGTGTAGCTACATATTTACGATCTTCACTGTATGCTTATTTATAACAAAACGGAGCCGATAACATTACTGCCTCCTTTCATTTTCATTGAAAATACGAAACATACCCTCTCTTTTCTGAATATAAGTTTTAATAATCAATAATGGCCATTATAAACGTGTGACGTACAATAAGTTTATACAATATGGGAAATAAAGGTAAACAATCAGTCAATGTACAGAATGTACGTGGTTATATTAATTATTAACTTATCTTTCAGCTCAGCCAAAACATGTTACCGGAACAAAGAATAGATTCAAAAGACCAGAGATTAGATCCAGTGGTAGATTCTTGATAATTGTCCTACGAGCACAGCTCTCATAGATGCTGCAGTGCATGCCAGTGTGTTTGTGGTCACGTGATGTGCGTTTTCAGTAGTGTGGTGTAGACGGAGAGCTGTTCAGAAACGCTGGGTGAAACGCTAGTGTGGACGTGGATCGTTTTCATTCTAAAACGCCGTTTTAAAACTAAAATGTATTAGTGTAAACGGGGCCTGTTGCACACTCTGACAGCCACGTGGGAACAGGCCACAAAAACAGCTACAGAGTGTTTAGATCAGAAAATTCTAATGTTCGGAAAGGTAAATTAAATAATCTGATGGGTGATTTGAGCTGAAACTATACAGATACATTCTGGAGACACAAAAGACTTATCTTACATCTTGAAAAAGGGGTAAAACATAAAAATTGAAGTAGTAAAGACAAACACAGCTGTAACTGTGTATAAATACATTTTATTGTTCTTTTTAGTCCAGTTTTGGACATAATGCAAATTAATTTGAATTTTTGTAAAACTTTTGAAATGCTATAGACTACTTTTTCAAAGTAGATTTAAAGTGTAGTTTACACATGATTTACACACATAGACTGTAAAATATATGGACAGAGTATCTGTGACGTCACCCATAGGTTTTTGAACACTGCAAAAGAAGCTACTAGTAGGCACGGCCAACCGTTGCCATTTTGTTCGTGCGTCATCGCACCCACGGCGGGATACCAAACAAGGGCAAAGAGGCGGAGAGTGAGCTGAGCTACACACACCTGCTGGCACTTTGCTTAGACCTGGCAGACAGACTTTACATTGGGAGAAACGCTTGATAGTTTATTACCTGCGACTTGTTTGTGTTCTGACCTCATGTGCTTGTTGTAATCTCGGCTATTTGAGGGCCATATCTGAAATTAAGCTGACTAATATACACAATTTGTAATAGAAAAGGTCCAGAAGAGTATTTTCATGATGATAAATGAATGTATAAAGCTGGAGAGAAAGTCAAAGCAAACGCGGAGCTCCCTGTCTGCTGACTGCATGATTAGCGTCGGTAACTCACCTGTCAGTTTACGGGTCGTTTGAAGACCTTATTTGGGATAAATGTACTGGAAACATCACTGAGGTAACACAATAGACTGTAATAAAAATTATTGTAAATAAAAATTTAATTGCTCTTATCGATAGTGCAAAGAGAAGCGTCGATCTCGGAGCGCGAATGCGCTGGTGAAGCTGGGGAAGACGTGACCATCCAGTTGTAATCCCGGCTATTTGTGGACCGTATCTGGAATTAAGCTGAATGATATACACAATTTGTAATAGAAAAGTTTCAGAAGATTACATTCATGATAGTAAATCAATGTATAAAGCTGCAGAGACAGTTAAAGCAAACGCGGTAAACTCAGAGCTCGCTGTCTGCTGACTGAAGCTAATTAGCTTCAGTAACCCACCAGTCTGAGAGAGTGAAAGCGGAACTCCCTGCGTTCTGATGCAGCGAGAGTGTTGCAAACCCACCTGTCAGTATTTAAAGACCTCCTTTGAGGAAACACTGCTGCAAATGTCAGTGACGAAAACATAGAGACCCTAAAGAATACACATTTCATGAATTAAAAATGTAATTCCTCTGAATGAGAGCGCGAGGAGACGCGCCAGACGCAGAATGTGATCGCGCTTACTGAGGGAGGAGGGACCAGCCAGTTGTAATCCCGGCTATTTGAGGACCGTATGTGGAATTAAACTGACTAATATACGCAATTTGTAATAGAAAAGGTCCAGAAGAGTATTTTCATGATGATATATCAATGTATAAAGCTGCAGAGAAAGTTAAAGCAAACGCGGTAAAATGCCGATGGGTTGGGGGTGAATGTGCCGAATGTCTAAATGTACAGATCCATTATATATTTTCAGATAAATTGAAAGCAACAGAAGGAAACTCAGACTTTTCCATATTTTCTAGATTTGAGGACACTCTATTTGTAATAAACATTCTGAAAATGTCCCATTATGAAGAATAAATCCGTAAAAGTGTTCATTTTGTGTATTGTTAAAAACAATTGATGCAATGAAAGCTCACATGACCTGCCAGTTGCCAACTGCTACCAAGTGGCCATTGGTAGGACACCTGACCCACCAGCCAGTTGATAACTGCCACCAACCAGTCACTGGTAGGACACCTGACCCACCAGCCAGTTGTTAATGGCCACCAACCAGTCACTGGTAGGACACCTGACCTACCAGCCAGTTGACAGCGGCCATTGGTAGGACACCTGACCTATCAGCCAGTTGCCAGCGGCCACTGGTAGGACACCTGACCCACCAGCCAGTTGTTAATGGCCACCAACCAGTCACTGGTTGGACACCTGACCCACCAGCCAGGCACTGGTTGGTCACATGACCCACCTGCTAGTTGTCAAATGCCGGGTTAGATGCGGCTGCCACCAGTCAGTGACAGGTCACGTGACCCGCCACTGGCAGCTCCAGCCAGCCAGTTGAAGATTGAACCCCTACTGCTGAATCGGCAATGATATGAAAATAAGCTTTAATAACAACCTTAAATTGGTTTCTCAAAAATGTATCCTATCGCTCTGAAAGCAGCTAATGATGCCTGTAAACAAATTAATGGAGAAGCAGGTTCACAACGTCACTTACCTACACAGATACTCGCAGTGTAGAGAAACAATATTATAACAACTAAAAATATAATAATAATCATAATAAGAAGAAACAATAATAATACTACTAATAACAAAAAAATAATAATGTTGATAAACATGCTCACCTGATTCTTCGTGATAGTCCATTCATAGATGAACTGGTTGGTTTCAAAGACTTTATTTACTTGAATTTCTGTGAGATTCTGGATAAATGTAAAGACTTCACCCACTTATAGGTGATATGCAATCAAATATTGCTTAAAGCTAATTGGCCTCTTAAAAGCTATTATGTTTTTAAATTATTTAGCATTTAATTATAACCAGAGCTTTTAATGATAACAAATCTGATTTTGTCTTTTTAGACACATTTTAGACAAAAACAATATAAGTACCTGGTCTGATTATGTTCAGTCTGCGGGTTCTATGATGAATAAGATTTCAAGAAACACAGCTAGTTTACCTTTAAACTTCAGGCAAAGAGCATAGAATCACTAAGCGACATTCTAGTTTGATTTGGGAAACAGCCACAAGGTGCCGCTAGTGTCACGTGGTGGCCATTTTGGAATGAAAATTACAATAGAACAACAGCACATTACAAGTCTGTAAAATAAACTATTAAAAGTGCTGATGATTAATTGTGATAGTAAGTGTTGTATTGTCGTCTTTCGGGTTGTCTCTCAGCTTTAATGCGCTTTTTAAATAAATAAATAAAAAAGCAGCTGCTTGCCATTGCGACAGCAATAAGATCCAATGGACGGCCAACAGCTTTCACTCCAAAATGGCGGAATCACGGGGCTGTTGCTGGGTGCTGCTGTTGCAATGGAACATTCTTTTGAGTGTCGCCTCTTGGTGATAAGCTCTTTGCTTCCGATGAACAGTTATAGCATCGATGTTGTAATGTAATTAAAATATAATCAGTTAATTAGATGAAAAGCTGTGAAACTATAACAATAATTCATATTTTTACAGTGCTGTGACTGTTGGGTTTAGGGTTGGGGTGGGGGTAGGTGTTAAAAAATAGATTTTTTTGAGTAATTTAATAGATAACATAAATAATACTCGGTACAACTGCTGTTAATACAGTGCTTTGGTGGTTGGGTTTAGGGTTGGGGTAGGTGTTAAAAAATATAATTTATTGAGTAATTTAATAGAAAACATAAATAATAATCGATACAACTACTGTTTTACAGTACTGTGACGGTTGGTTTTAGGGTTGGGGTGGGGGTAGACATTAACAAAATACAATAAATGTGAAATTTAATAAATAATATAAATAATTCTCATTAACTTCCGGCCCAAACCATTTTATTTATTTTTTTATTAATGCAAGACCAATACATACAAAGCAATGCCAGAGGTATACAGAAAATGAAAAGTATATAAAAAATTATGTAGAAATACAAAAACTCAATAAGTGAAACAAAATAACATAACAGAAAAAAAAATATTACAAATAAATAATGCTAGACCTTGCTAACTCACAATAACTTGTGTCAAACAAATATACAGTTTTAACAGCTTTTTTGTTTGTACTGTCCTTATTGGTATTTATATAAATATTTAGTTCTTTAAGTGCCACAGAAAACAGAGGTTTCTGATAACTAATTTACATCGATGATATGAAACTTGGTAAGTTTAATCAGAAGATTAATAACATAAGCTTAATTTTCCAACTTCTTATAGTTAAAAAAAACAAAAATAACATTCAATTCAATTCACCTTTTACAATGTAGATTGTGTCAAAGCAGCTTCACATAAAAGGTCATAGTAAATTGGAACAGTGTAGGTCAGTTTGTAGTGTTTAAGTTCAGTTCAGTTTAGCACAGTTCAGTGTGGTTTAAAAATCACTACTGAGAGTCCAAACACTGAAGAGCTGCAGTCTCTGCGGCGGAGGCTGAAAGCTGGCCTCAGCGAAGACTTGTCTGTCCCTGGAGCGTCACAGGAATCAGTCTCATGTTCTCCACTCTTCCATGACCACCACAGTAGCTGCTCAGAATACGGCCTGGTCCAGGATATGGAAACCTTGGGATCATCTCGTCGTTGGTCTTGGATGAATCAGTGACTCTGCATAGTCTAAGGGCCTCGGGAAGAGTATCCCCAAGTGGAAATGGAGAATAAAGAGAATAATTAGCGTAGCTGCTGTTCATAGTGTACATAAACAAGATGCAGAAACCTGTGTGAAAACCCGCTAAGTGTTGCACTGAGTGTATGCTTTACAAAACGTATAGGTCTTTAATCTAGTTTTGAATTGGGAGAGTGTGAGCCTCAGACGTTATCAGGAAGGCTATTCCAGAGTTTAGGAGCCATAAATGAGAAGGCTCTAGCTCCTTTACTTGACTTTGCTAATCTAAGTACTACCAGAAGCCCTGAATTTTGAGATCTTAAAGAGCGAGTTGGATTGTAGCGAGACAGAAGATTGGTTAGATAAACAGGAGCTAGATTATTTAAAGCTTTATATGTAAGAAGCAATATTTTAAATTCAATACGAAACTTACCAGGAAGCCAGTGTAAGGAGGATAAAATTGGGGTGATGTGATCATATTTTCTAGACCTGGTAAGAACTCTGGCAGCTGCATTTTGTACTAATTGAAGTTTGTTAATAGAGGATGCTGGGCAGCCAGCAAACAGTGCATTACAGTAGTCCAGCCTAGAAGTCATCTCTTCTGCATCTGAGATGGATAGCATACTTCGTAACTTAGCGATATTTCTCAGATGAAAGATGGCAGTTTTTGTGACATGGGATATATGATTTTCAAAAGTTAAGTTGGTGTCTAGTATGACACCCAGATCTTTTATAGTTGAGCTAACGCTAACTTTGTATGCCTCTAATTGTAGGTCGAGTTGAGAGATCTGCTGTGTACAGGATTTAGGCCAAATAAGTAATAATTATATTTTTGTCTGAGTTTAAGAGAAGAAAATGATTGGTCATCCAATCTTTAACATCTTCAATACACTCAGTTAGCTTAGGCAGTTCAGACGTCTCATCAGGTTTAGTTGAAATATATAATTGAGTATCATCTGCATAGCAGTGAAAGCTGATCCCATGTCTTCTAATAATGTCTCCCAGGGGTAGCATGTATATTGTAAACAGCAAAGGGCCTAAATTGATCCTTGAGGCACCCCATACTTAACTGGGCTGACTTGTGAAGGCTGTCCATTAATATTCACAAACTGGTAACGGTCAGCTAAGTATGACTTAAACCTTTGTAGAGCCTGTCCCTGGACACCTGTAGAATTTAAGCGATTTATGAGGATATTGTGGTCAATGGTGTGAAATGCCGCACTAAGATCGAGTAAAACTAACAGCGAGATGCACCCTTGGTCAGCAGCTGAGAGTAGATCATTGGTTATTTTCACTAATGCAGTTTCTGTACTGTGATGAGCTCTGAAACCTGACTGAAACACTTCAAAAACATTGCTCATCTGCAGAAAGGAGCATAATTGGGCAGAAACAACTTTTTCTAGCATTTTAGGCCTATAATTAGCTACGTTGCAGGGGTCCAGTTGTGATTTCTTAATAATAGGCTTAATAACAGCTAGCTTGTAAGGATTTGGAACATGGCCTAAAGATAAAGAAGAGTTGATAACGTTAAGAAGAGGTTCTCCTATAACAGGTAGCAATTCCTTCAGTAATTTTGTTGGAATTGGGTCCAACATACACGTAGCTGGTTTAGAGCTATTTATAATTTTATCTAGCTCTTCCTGTTCTATGATTTTGAAGCACTGTAGGTTATTTTGATTCAGTGGGATGTTTACTGGATCTGAAGTATAAGGCAGTGCAGAAAGTTTAACATCTCCTATTTTCTGTCTAAAGTCTTCTATTTTATCACTGAAAAAAATTCATGAAGTCATCACTACTAATTTGCGGTGGAACATTTTGTTCCAAAGATGACCGATTATTTGTTAATTTAGCAATGGTGTTAAATAAGAATCTAGGATTGTTATGATTATTTTCTATCAGTTTGCGGAGGTGCTCAGCCCTGGCAGATTTTAGAGCTCTCCTATAGCTCTCCTATAGCTGGATATACTGTCTTTGTACGCAATTCTAAAAACTTCTGAATTAGTTTTTTTCCATTTACATTTCAGGGCACGAGTTGCTGTTTTGAGAGTGCGAGTATGACTATTATACCATGGTGTAGTTTTGTTCTTTCTAGACTTTTTTAATTTGATGGGTGCCACAGTATTTAGTGTGCTAGAAAAGATGGCATCCATACTGCTGGTTACTACATCAAGGTCATTTGCGTTTGCAGGTGCATTTCGAAATAGAGAAAGATCAGGTAGGTTATTTGTGAATTCATCTTTGGTGGATGGAACAATAGTTCTACTAGGGCGATATATCGCAGCGGATCTGCTAATTTCAGGTAAACACCGCTTATATAGTAAGAGGTAGCGGTCTGTAATATCATCACTTTGTGGTATAATGTCTACATCAATGACCTCAATTCCATAAGACAGAATCAGATCTAATGTATGCTTTAAGCGATGGGTTGGACGAATAACGTTTTGCTTTATCCCTAGTGAATGTAGTAAATTCATAAACATGAGCCCTAATGTGTCGTTAGCGTTATCTATGTGGATGTTAAAGTCTCCTACAATTAGTATTTTATCCGTTTTAACTAGTTAGTCAGAGATAAAATCAGAAAACTCTCTTAGAAAATTGACATAGGGTCCTGGGGGTCTATATATGGTGATTAAAGCAAGAGATAACATATGTTTTTGCTTAGTGTCCGGAAGCATAACATTAAGCACTAATACTTCAAAGGAGTTAAACATAAGTCCATTTCTCTGATTAACATTAAGAATATCACTAAAGATTGATGCAACTCCACCACCACGACCAATTTGACGAGCCTCGTGTTTAAATAAGAATCCTGGAGGAGTTGCTTCATTTAAACTAATATAGTCATTTTGTTTCAGCCAGGTTTCAGTGAGACAGAGTGCATTAAGATAGTTATCTGTTATTATTTCATTTATGATAAGTGCTTTAGGTGCTAGTGACCTGATTTATGGAGGAGACCAAGCTTTATGAAATTTGCATTTTCACGTTTTAGTGTTTTTTCTGGTTTAATTCTTAGTAGATTATTTCTGGAGCACACAGTATGTTTATTTCTTGATCTAATAATACGAGGAACAGACACAGTCTCTATGGGATTAGCCAGATTTGCATTTATTTATTTAAGTGGGACGAACAAGAGTCTATATGGCTAAATTGTGAATTTTGTGAATTTTTACTTACTAGTCAGATAGAACGAAGTGTCCTGGAGATGTTGTCCGACAGCAGTTAGCACTGGGGTGCAGCCGGTCAGCACGGAAAAGCCTAGGACGCTCCCAGAAAAGATTCCAGTTATTGGCAAAGAGCAATTTCTGTTCTTTACACCATGTTAATAGCCATTAATTCAGAGCAAAAAGTCTACTGAACCTTTCATTTCCTCGGCGGTAGGTAGGAAGCGGTCCAGAAACGATGATCTGCATGGCGGGCGAGGTGTGTCGAACCATCTCAATCAGGCTCCTGAATTTCTTCTTCAGGATCTCCGTCTGCCGGAGCCCAGTGTCGTTTGTCCCCACGTGGAGGACGACGGCACCGAGGCTCTCGGCAGCGCTCAGGGTAGTAGGTATCTGTGCAGAAATATTCTTAACTCGGGCACCAGGGAAGCAGAAAGTGCGTACTTTGTTACCTTTGGAGGAAGCGGCGCGGACGTGGCGCACGATGGAGTCACCGATGATAGCCACATCGCGACCCGTCTCGCGGAGAGGGGCGAAGTGGTCTCGAACACCGGAGGAGGAGACGTTCTGCCCCGGGACCTGGCAAGCACCTTACGCGGCTGCACCCAGGGGCCGTGGTAGCCGGGTGTTGGCGTGAACGACACCTGAGTGAACCCGTACTCGGTGTGCTGGGCCTGGACAGAGAAACACGTGGGGTTGAGGAAGACGGAGTGCTGTGATTGTATTGTACACTTACCTCAGATGAGCGAGAATGGGGTACATCGAGCAAAGCCCATTGTTCCCGGAGCCGCGCTCACTTCATCTCGAAGGAGCAAATCTGGGACTCCACTACTTCCAGCTCCAGCTTCAACGCCTCCATCGATGCTTCTCCTGCACTCAAGGACAGACACACATGCGACATTGTACAGGGTGAAGAGCAAAGCCAGTAAGTGAGAAAATAAGTGAATAAAATAGGTCGGTAGCTTTAGTTGACTAGCAGTGCTAGCAGGCTAAAGCTACAAACAACAAGCAGATGCTCGAGAGATAGAACGTTTGAAAGTAGATTTGTTTGTATTAAGGGATTGTTCACCCTAAGTAGGAGAGACAAATATTTAGCGAATGAGGAGGTATTTTATGATAAAAATGTAAATTGCGAATCTAAACTCCAAACACACGCAGCGAGGCTACCGTACAGTGACAGTGATGTCACTCGAGTATGCGCCCACTGCAACATATTCATACAGTAAAAGATTGACATTTATTCATTATCATTTATAAATTTAGAAACCTTCCTCCAGTTTTGTATAGACCAATTACCAACCTACGTCACACATGACGTCACATGGGTCCCCGGTTGCAAAAAAACAGGCTGCAATAGTAAAGATGTCGTGTTGTGCGGTAGGATGCCAAATTCGAAATAGAAAACTTAACTTTTACCATACACCACACTGCTTTAGTGCGAACTGCAGATGTCTTTGGCTAAAAGGGAGCTGAATGAAGTGACAACCTAATTAGAAATGCTGGACTCTGCAGTTCTCATGTCATATCAGGTAAGCTCACGCTATGCTGAATCATACACATTACTCGTTTTTGATTGCAGAAATTTCAGCAAAAACAGTTATATGTGGTTTATTATACTGCGGCCACTGAATGTTAAGAATAAAACGTGAAAGTGTAAGTTATTAAGATAAACTTGGTTTTATTTTCACACATTTATTCAGTGACAACTTGTGACACACTCCCTATATCGTTTACCACGGCACTTTGAATATTCGGTCTGAAATAACCTGCAAGTGTGACTTGAAAACAACATTAACACTAATTATTTGACTGTGAACAATGTTTTCACAGGTTTTTGGAGAAGGTGAGAAAAAGTGGAATTAGGTTTTGACAGCTTTGCGGTTGAAGGAACCAGGGGGTCAATGGTGAGGTTGGCTGCCCGCAAAAGTGCCCCGATCCCGGTCAGCGTTGTTGACCTTGGGGGCGTGGGGGTCCCGCCTCAACCAAGCGGTTCAGTCATTAAAAGCTTGCCCAGAGACAGTGCCCCGATCCCGGCCAGCGCCGTTGGCCTTGGGGCGGGGGTCGCGCCTCAACCAAGCGGTTCAGACATTAAAGGTTTGCCCAGAGACAGTGCCCCGATCCCGGCCAGCGCTGTTGGCCTTGGGGTGCGGGGGTCCCACCTCAACCAAGTGGTTCAGACATTAAAGGTTTGCCCAGAGACAGTGCCCCAATCCCGGCCAGCGCCGTTGGCCTTGGGGGGCGGAGGTCCCGCCTCAACCAAGCTATTCAGACATTAAAGGTTTGCCCAGAGACAGTGCCCCTATCCCGACCAGCGCTGTTGGCCTTGGGGGGCGGGGGTCCCGCCTCACCCAAGTGGTTCATACATTAAAGGCTTGCCCAGAGACAGTGCCCCGATCCCGGCCAGCGCTGTTGGCCTTGGGGGCGAGGGTGGTCCCAGGGGCACCAGTGCCACAGTTGGTTGAGTGAGAATTAGCGTGGCTGGCGTCGACGCTCACCGGTGTAGTTGATTAGACCCAGGCCCCAGCCCGCCAAGCCATGCCCGACGGGAGACCGCTTTTCCGGGACATCCTGCGCCTGGAGGTGCCCGCCCGGTGCTAATTGTCTCTGACCTGCCGTCAGGTTTTCAGAGAAGGTGAGTAAAAGTGGACTTAGGTTTTGACGGCTTTGCAATTGAATGAACCAGGGGGTCAATGGCAAGGCTGGCTGCCCGCAAAAAAGCGTCCAATCCCGGCCAGCGCTCTTGGCCTTGGGGGGCTGGGGTCCCGCCTCAACCAAGCGGTTCAGACATTAAAGGTTTGCCCAGAGACAGTGCCCCGATCCCGGCCAGCGCTGTTGGCCTTGGGGGGCGTGGGGGTCCCGCCTCAACCAAGCGGTTTAGACATTAAAGGTTTGCCAAGAGACAGTGCCCCGATCCCGGCCAGCTCCGTTGGTCCTGGGGGGCGGGAGTCCCGCCTCAACCAAGCGGTTCAGACATTAAAGGTTTCCCCAGAGACAGTGCCCCTATCACGGCCATCGCTGTTGGCCTTGGGGGTGTGGGGGTACCGCCTCAACCAAGCAGTTCAGTAATTAAAAGCTTGCCCAGCGACAGTGCCTCGATCCCGGCCAGCGTTGTTAGCCTTGGGGGGGCAAACCTCCGGCACTGGTGGAAGGCAAACACAAAACCCCCATATTGAATGCCCCTGGAACTACGTGCCGCTGGTGCACCCCAGCCACCTCAACAAATTGAGCACTGCCCCGGATGGTGGAACTGGGAAAGGCTGGTGCACCCGAGCTATCTCTGTACCACAGTATGACAAGGTGGTGGAGAGGGTGCTGCCCCACAGCCAGGGGGGGTCACCAACGGCACGTCTGCCTAACGTGGGCGCCTGCCCCCCAGGGAAGGGCGTGGGTCCCCGGGGAGAGGGGGTGCCTGTCGTGGCCCTAGAGGTCAGGGGCTCCAGCCCCTCCGACGTGGGCGCCTGCCCCTGGGGAAGGGCGTGGGTCCCCGGGGAGAGGGGGTGCCTGTCGTGGCCCTGGAGGTCAGGGGCTCCGGCCCCTCACCCGTGGGCGCTTGCCCCCCGGAAAGGGTGTGGGTCCTCGGGGAGAGGGGGTGCCTGTCGTGGCCCTGGAGGTCAGGAGCTCCAGCACCTCTAACGTGGGTGCCTGCCCCCCCGGGGAAGGGGGTGGGTCACGGGGAGAGGGGGTGCCTGTCATGGCCCTGGAGGTCAAGTGCTCCAGCCCCTCTAACGTGGGCGCCTGCCCCCCAGGGAAGGGCTTGGGTCCCCGGGGAGAGCAGGTGCCTGTCGTGACCCTGGAGGTCAGGGGCTCCAGCCCCTCTAACGTGGGCGCCTGCCCCCCGGGAAAGGGCGTGGGTCCCCGTGGAGGGGGGTGCCTGTCGTGGCCCTGGAGGTCAGAGGCTAAAAATCCTCTAACTTGGGCGCCTGCCCCCCGGGGAAGGGCGTGGGTCTCCGGGGAGAGGGGGTGCCTGTCGTGGCCCTGGAGGTCAGGGGCTCCAGCCCCTCTAATGTGGGCGCCTGCCCCCGGGGAAGGGCATGGGTCCCCGGGTAGAGGGGGTGCCTGTCATGGCCCTGGAGGTCAGGGGCTCTAACCCTCTAACGTGGGCGCATGCGCCCCGGAAAAGGCGTGGGTCCCTGGGGAGAAGGGGTGCCTGTCGTGGCCCTGGAGTCACCCGTGGGTGCTTGCCCCCCAGAAAGACTGCGAGTCCTCGGTGAGAGGGGGTGCCTGTCGTGGCCCTGGAGGTCAAGTGCTCCAGCCCCTCTAACGTGGATGCCTGGCCCCCGGGGAAGGGCGTGGGTCCTCGGGGAGAGGGGGTACCTGTCGTGGCCCTGGAGGTCAGGGACTCCAGCCCCTCTAACGTGGGCGCCTGCCCCCGGGGAAGGGCGTGGGGCCCCGGGGAGAGGGGGTGCCTGTCGTGGCCCTGGAGGTCAAGTGCTCCAGCCCCTCTAACGTGGGTGCCTGGCCCCCGGGGAAGGGCGTGGGTCCTCGGGGAGAGGGGGTGCCTGTCGTGGCCCTGGAGGTCAGGGACTTCAGCCCCTCTAACGTGGGCGCCTGCCCCCGGGGAAGGGCGTGGGGCCCCGGGGAGAGGGGGTGCCTGTCGTGGCCCTGGAGGTCAGGGGCTCCAGCCCCTCTAACGTGGGCGCCTGCCCCCGGGGAAGGGCGTGGGGCCCCGGTGAGAGGGGGTGCCTGTCGTGGCCCTGGAGGTCAAGTGCTGCAGCCCCTCTAACGTGGGCGCCTGCCCCCGGGGAAGGGCGTGGGGCCCCGGGGAGAGGGGGTGCCTGTCGTGGCCCTGGAGGTCAGGGGCTCCAGCCCCTCTAACGTGGGCGCCTGCCCCCGGGAAAGGGCGTGGGTTCCTGGGGAGAGTGGGTGCTTGTTGTGGCCCTGGAGGTCAGGGGCTCCAGTCCGTCTAACGTGGGCGCCTTCCCCCCGGGGGAAGGGCATGGGTCCCCGGAGAGAGGGGGTGCCTGCCATGGCCCTGGAGGTCAGGGGCTCCGGCCCCTTTAACGTGGGCGCTTGCCTCTCGGAAAGGATGTGGGTCCTAGGTGAGAGGGGGTGCCTGTCGTGGCCCTGGAGGTCAGGGGCTCCAGCCCCTCTAACGTTGGCGCTTGCCCCCCGGAAAGGGTGTGGGTCCTCGGGGAGATCAGCATTTGGGATGATGGTAGGTCTTTCCAGTGAGCTTTTAAAACCAAAGTCCATTTGGGGAATGATGGGTCTTTGTAAGGGCCATGAGAAAGATGGGTGGTCTCCGGAACGGCCGGTGGAGACGGTTGGCGACCCTCACCGGTGTAGTTGATTAGACCCAAGCCCCAGCCTGCCAAGCCATGCCTGACGGGAGACCGCCTTTCCGGCACGTCCCGCGCCTGGAGGTGCGCGTCCGACGCCGATTGTCTCTGAGGTTTTAAGGTTTTCGGAGGAGGCGAAACAAAGTGGACTTAGGTTCTGACGGTTTCGCGGCTGGGAAAAAGTGGACTTAGGTTTTGACGGTTTCGCGCCTGGACCAGTACGCTGATCAATAGGAGCTCGTTTGACGCCCCATGGGTTAGGCCCCCGCCCGGCCACCCCCCCCCCCCCCCTCCCCCCCAACATGGGTGGGTCGGCCTCTATGGGTGTGGTTGGTTCCTCCCTGACTCGGGCGTGCTTTGAGGGAGGCGTGGGGGGGTGTCCCTCTGCACACAACCCCCCCCTTTCCCGCCTCTATCTGTGGGAGAAAAAACTGAAATGGTCAGTCAGGTTTTGACCAAGAGCATGTCCGCCGCTCTGCCCGCCAGCTCTGCCTGCCTTTGTCCCCCCCCCCTGCTGATTCTCAGTCCGAGCCCCCCTCGCCCTGGACAAGGGCTAGGGATGGTTGGTGGGCTCGGTAGAGTCTCCAGCGTGGTGATCGATCGAGCAGGGGCCGCGTGGGGTACAGGCTGGTGCAGGCTCCAGCCCCTGTGTGTGCGTGACCAGTGCTGCCTCTCCCGTCCACCCGCAAGCCCGCCCACCCCTTCGGGTTTATCCTTGCCAGCCCTCGGCGGTCCCCCCCTGCTCCACCAGCCCCCTCCCAGTCCAAGCTGCACAAAATGGTGCGTGTTCAGCGGGGCTCATGCCATCCCTTTGTGGGGGCAGAAAAGGGAACTAAAAAGCAATGCAAAAAGCCCTCGTGGCTGGCACAGTCCAAGCTGCCCGGCGGGGCCTCTCGCTGCACCTGTCCGCGGTCCACAAGGTGTCAAACGCAGACGAGAAGAAGCTTTTGCTGGCGCTCGCCGCTGGCCGCGTGGACATGCGGAAGACGACGTGCCCGGCTGTCGAAAGACGCCGGCCCGCCTAGACAGACACCTGATGCAGCACACCGAGCTCTCCGTCTTGGCCAGGAAAGAGGCCATGGGGCGAGCCAAGCGTCGGAAAGTGGCTCGAGAGTTGCGGTGGTTGCAGTCTACTTAACTGACGATACCCGTGGTGTCTCGGCTGGTGTCGTCCTCCGAAGAGGAATGGGAACCAGATGGCCCGGAAGCTGACGATCCAACAAAGTACCCGTACCCGGACCACGCCCGCGCCTTGAGTTGAGTATGGTTATGGCACTTTTTTGTTGGGCTGCTGGGGGTATGTCATCAAGGGTGACTTTTGACTTTCGCCCCCGTTCTGCAGACTTTCTTTTGGAAGAGTTCGAGGGTTTCCAATTGGGAAGCGAGCCCACCGGTCGTCTGCGGAACAACCTCGCCTCCAAACTGGCGAGGGTCAAGGCCTTCCTAGGCTACATGGGGAAAGGCCACTCGGACCCAGAAACCTTGTCCTTCCTTAACCAGCCGGCGAGCATCCGAGCCTGGTCTGCCCTGCTAGGCCAAACGGGCATGGCCGAGCTCACAAGGCAACACTACCAGAAGAACATCGCGCAGTTCCTAGATTATCTCTGCGAAACCCCACTGGCCTTCTGCCGCCTCTCCAGCACCACCCTGGTGCTGGTTCGCAGGGAGCTTCGAGCTCTCATTCGCAGCATTCGCCGCCGCGTTGTGATACACGAGGTAAGAACCAAGCAGGCGAAAGAAGGCAGACTCATCTCCAAAGCCACTCTGCTACGCTGTCACCGGACGGCTGGAAGAAAAATACCTGCCCTTCTAGCCGGTCTGTGTTTCCACCACCACTTGTGGAAACGCTGACGTTCTCTCCATTCTTCCCTCTTCTGCTCCGGGGCACCAGCGGCTCTCGGTCAAACAAGCCACGTCAGCTGAGTGGAACTTTGCGGGTGGGGGCCACAGTGGTAGGCGCTCACTCATCTCCTCTCTGTTTTTCCAGATCACCATGCATAAGACAACAGAGCCTTCGGCGCGGCCCAGTTGTCTCTCAACAAGGAAGAATACAGCTGGTTCTTGCAGCGGCGGGCTAGCCTCCCCGGCGAGAGCCAGGCCTCCTTTTTTTTTTTTTACTTCCAAACCCAGTCCCTGTCAAACCCTGAACAAATATTTTCAATCTGCGTGGACCAGCATGGGGCTTCCCGGCAAGCCAACCTTCACTGACGTCCGAACTGCCATTGCGACGCACGTCTATGTCTATCTATGCCAGTGCCCCCCTGTGACCCCCATGACAGCCAGCGGCTTTGACCCCAAAAAGTCTCTGTCTGTCTGTCTCTGACTCAGGCAAAGAATTCACATTCTTCCGAGGATCGCAGGAAGGTGGCGCAATTATGTGCCACGACACCTCAACCTCAGATAAGTTCTATGCGCTTCACCTGGCCCTCTCCAAGCACGTGAGCGCCGCAGACTCTTCGAGAGGGCCTTGGTGGAGGAGGAGGAGGAGGAGGCAGCGGGCAGGGAACGCCACTCAAGGAAGGGGCGCAGGAGGACAGAGAGTCCCAGGTCACCCCTGGTAAATCAGTTCCTTTTTGGCATGGACCTCAACAGAGGGACGTGTGGTGTTAGCTAACTGGCCTTTTCTTTTTCAGGAGGGAACTAGCACGAGGACGCTGCCATGGCAGCCTTCAAAGGGGAAACGCCCCCTCGAAGCAACAGAAGACTCTGAATCTTCCTGAATAAATATTTAACAATGGTCATATGGTTTTCAGTGTCTTTATTATTCCTCTATTTGTGTGGTAAAAAATAGCTTCAATCGGGACAAATGATCCCTATCTCCTGTGTTAAAAGTGTCGCGTGGGACGGCTGCGTCCAGGTTCAGCCTTGGCTAAGTCCCAATTGGGTCAAATGATCCCTATCTCCTGTGTTAAAAGTGTCGCGTGGGACGCCCGCGTCCAGGTTCAGCCTTGGTTGAAAGCCCATCAGGACAAATTATCCCTTTTTCAACACAAAGAGGTGCCAGGCTGGACGAGACTGTCCAGGTCTGCGCCGGCGTTGAATGGCCATATGGCCCATGGTCCAACTCTGGGTATTTGCAGGTGTCTCCCGGGACGGCTCGGTTCTTTGGGCTGCATAAAGAGATCGGAAGAGGGATGCCCAAAAGCGGGGGTTAACTTCTGTGAGAAAGAAAATATTCTTTAATGAATTCAAGTTGATTTAATGGTCGGTTGATGGCACTATCAACATATAACAATACATAGCCTACTGATAAACCTAAACAAAATATATTTTAATATTGTTTATTTGAGTGTTATTTTACATTTAATTTTACACTGTTTTAACTTTCAAGTACAGTACATTTTAAATCATGTTGTAATGCTGATTGTAATGCTACAAATAGATAAAGTGACCAAAAAATAATAATAAAGAAATTGTAATAATGAATTAACATCTAAATGAACCCAACAAATGTAACAGTTTAGACGCTGGACTGTAAATATGTGTGTAGTGATGGGTATTTTACTGACACTGATACTATTCTCTGTATTCTGATGCAAAAAGACAAAGTTATGAAAAATGTCGTTATTTTATTACTGTTTAACCCTATACAGCAGTTTACAATTCCTGTAAGTAAACAAAAATAGATGTATAAAGTAGAGACTTACTAAATATGGACCATTGATGGTTTGTAACACTTTACTTGAAGGGGCTGTGAATAGAGCTGTCGCAAATATGAAGACCCACATGAATATGAATGAAGTTTTATAGCTTATGGAAACTGTCATTGCTTGTCATTCACAGTTATGTCATTTTCAAAGCAAAGATGCCATTGTTTTGCGATATTTGGATGACAATTTCACAAATACATCATAATCTGTCAGTGTCTCTGTCATGCCAATTTGACATTACCAAGACTACACAACTTGTCATAAATATGTCATAAACATGATACAGCAGATTCATTATCTTAAGAAAGTTTGGTTTTGACACAGGCTGTCATGAGGCCAATATTATTGTATCAAACTGAAGTGAAGCAAACTGAACTTATTTTTTAATAATACTCATTAAACTAGCTTCATATTTTTCTTCAACCTCGACTACAGTGGTACAAACTGAATTTGTCATTAAAATGTTATTAAGTGTTAATAGACGGGCAAATATTTTTATAAAAGTGTCATAAATGTTTTTCATTTCATACTGTCTTCAAGGTTTCCTCCTACAGATATTCAGATAATTACCCATTTTAAATGTTGTACAAAATATGAACAAAGAAATTATTAATTTAACTATAAACTCTTTCTCTTATATACACTCTTAGTTCATATAATATTTATAGTATATAGTATTATAGAATTTGGATTTCACTTTTTCAGGTTTAACCTATTAAAAAATAAGTGTGATTAAATTAGATTAGATACATTTTAATACCTTATAAAACAGCATTTTCCCCGTCCACAACGCTATCAAGAAAGATGTGACCCAATGAAGGACAACCGATGATGGTGATGGAGGAAGTAACTGCAATTGCTGTTTCCTCCACAGGGCGTCACCGTTTCTCTTTCTCACAGACAAGAGCAACACTGTGGGAAAAGGGAAAAAAACGCACTAAATTTTTTATCTTGATAATACCGAATCCCAAATGCTGTATGAGTGTATCCTGTATTTCCCTCTCCAGTTCACTAAATCCAATTTTTCTCTCTGGGTGTTTATCAATTACTTATCATCAGCACTTCCTCAGGAATGTTAACTGAAGCTGTTTGGGTCATATTACGTGACTGGCTATCAGAACAAAGCAGATATTCCACCTTCATGTTTTGTAGCATTACAAACATATCAAATCTTCTATCTATATATATTGTTCAAGGTTTGGTTTACCTTAAAATGATGGATATTTGAAAAATGATAATAACTACTCACCTTTGTGACGTTTCACTCCCCCTGAAACATTTGTAGATCTTCAGAACACAAATTAAGATATTTTATCCTTAATTCTCAATAGACAGCAATGATCACATACAGCCCGGAAAAGGAACCAAAACATTGTGAAAACATCCCATGACTTCAGTGGTTTAACTGCAATCGCATGCAGCTCCAAAAACTTTTTTTGTGTAAAGTAAAAAGGACATCTTTTTGTCTTATATATTACTATACAAAAAAAAAAACTGTCTTCTATATCTTCTCTCACATGTGAGGTCAGGGTGTGTGTTACTACGGGCAATACAATGAGTTACACTGCTGACCACCGACCAATTGATTTAGATTAATGATAAAAAATTTTAAATCTAACAAAAAGACTGTGATACGTTGCTTTGAGTAGAGTAATGTTACGATTTTTAAAAACACATTAAAGTCTATACATATGAAATAAAACATTCACAAAGCTATATCTTGTGAAACAGCAGTTCAAGGGCATATAATGCATTTTGAAGAGAAAGCAGCCAAAGAAATACTTCAGAAATATTTGCTGTTGGGTTTTTAATTTTGCAAAAGAAAGATAAACACTTCGGGACAGGAAAAAGAACATTCTGCTTTATTTTTTCCTCTTTAAAACAAAAGCAATCAGTCATTATGAAACGTATCTTTTGATCTGCCAAAAGAAATACACCTGAGAACAAATAATAGGTTCAAAAGTCGAAAGACTGATGATTGGATATACCAAAAATGTATTAATATCAATTTAACAACAGTAATGCAAGA